>NW_010390394.1:15979-17941 GCF_000710305.1 Buceros rhinoceros silvestris | reverse complement strand
GCTGCCCCCGGCTCCCTTTTCAGCTGCCACCCCGGAATCAGATATGAATGGGGACTTTGGGGGGGAATGCACCCTCCCACTGGCTCTGGCCTCCGCTAATCCACTAATTGGGTTACTAATGGAGGTAAATCCCCTGTGCCGACAGCAGGCTGGGCAGGGCTGCGGTGGGGAGGTGGGATATGGTCCCAGCGGGGTGCCCACAGAGGTTTTGCAGTTGTGTAGGGGTGTCGGAGAGACCTCAGGTGTGTGGGGGTGTGAGTGTGCATAGGGGACAGTGTGTATAGGGATGCACGAGTGTGCACCAGGGAGACAGGGTACAGGGAATGCATGAGCACGCACAAAGTGTGCGTGTGCGGAGGGAAAATGTGTGTAGGGATTGCATGCATGTGCGCACGGTGCATGTGGTGTGCATGGAGGGGAATGCATGGGGGCTGTAAGAGCCTGCACGGGTGGGGTGTGTGCACAGGGGGGAATGTGTAGGGCATGTCATGCAGGTGCGTATGTGTGTACAGAGTGTAAGGGCATGTGTGAGCGTGCACAAGGAGAGTGTGTAAATGAGGTGGGTGAATGTGCACAAGGAGTCTGTGTGCACAGGCAGAAGGTACAGGGGTGTGTAAGCATGCACGGGGGCCTGTGTGTGCAGGGAGAGAGCACATATATGGGCTGTGTGAGCGTGCACAGGGCGCTTTTTGCCAAGAAGTGCCTGCCTTCTCTGCGCGAGTGTGCACAAGGAGAGCACACACATGATGTGTGCATGCGCAGAGCAAGCTGGGGACTGTGTGAGCATGTGGGTGCAGGTACACAAGGTGAATGAGTGTGCAGAGGGCGAGTGTGCTGTGTTCTATACATGGGAGCTGTGGAGACCTGCCCCTGGGGCGCAGGAGACCCACCAGGGATGCCCACGTTGATGGGCAGCTTGGGGCTGCTTCAGCATGGATCCAGGTCCCTCATCCAGTGGCAGGGCGGGAGTTAGCACTGGCCCCAGATGCCCTTTCTGCTTGAGCCCGTGGCTCTTCTGGAGATGGAGGCCCGGGTTGCCAGCGTGGGGGGACCACCAGGCCTTCCTCCTCCATCATCTCTTCAAAGCGTCCAGAGGAAATGGGTAGGGCTGGAGGTGCACAAGTAGCACCCATTGCACATCCCCGGCATGCACACAGCCCCCTGAGGTGTGCACCATCATACTCACCCAGCCCTACAGAAGGTGTGTGCATGCACGGACCCCCACTTGTGCAAGCACACTCCCTGTGTGCACACCCACGCACATATAGTGAGTGTGCACTTACGTGTCCCTTGGGTGACACCTGGGGGGTGCTGGAACTGACGGGGTCCCCCTGGTTGCCCCGGGAGGGATTGAGAGTGAAACAAGGAGGCAGGGATGGAGAGGAAAGCAAGGAGGGAGGGGGAGGCGGTGTTGTGGCAAGCGCCGGTGGGTCAGGAAGGTTAACCCGAACAAATCCCCTCATTGACTCCCTGCCTGTTCATCCATGAACGAGTAACAAGGGGCCGATCATGGGGGACGTGCGCTCACTGGGAGCCGGGACCACCCCTGTGCCTCCACCACCAGACAGACAGACGTGGGACAGTGGGATGGGGCCACGGATGGTGCGGGCAGTGGCACCACGCAGCATGTTTCCTCTGGGTCCAACTCCTGAGGAAGCCATGTCAGCACCCTGTGCCTCACTTTTCCCTCCTGTGAAAGCGGTTGAGGAGACTGGGGACCCTGTGAGCCTCCTCCTTCACCCCAGGGCCAGGCTGTGGGTGGGGGGCTGTGATCCCAAGGCCAGTTCTGCCAGCAAACAGTCCATCACCTCGCATGAAGCCGGGTTAATGTTTGCAGCAGGCAGCTCTCCCAGGAGTGGTGGCACCCGCTGTGGTGGGGAGGGGGGTTTTAATGACCTGCCGGATCCAACGCATTATCAGTGCTGATTAAACCTGCTGCTCTATAAAGCGCCGTTAAATATT
>NW_010390394.1:15509-15900 GCF_000710305.1 Buceros rhinoceros silvestris | reverse complement strand
ACACCTAGCACTGGGAGAGGGCTCTGGACAGAGGTATCCAACCAAACTGATGGGGCAACCACTGAGGTTGGGGATGTTGGGATGTGTGAGCACCCCAGCACCCACTGGGGCTGTGGGACCAGAGCAGCAGCCCCTCCCCAAGAGCCAACAGCGCCTTTGAATGCAGCCAGCGTCCCAGCAAAGCCGTCCCATAACCATTAACTTATTAACGACTGGTGGTGGAGGTGAGCAGTGGCTCACAAGGTCAGGGGGTGGTTTGTGCCCAGCAGGGATTGAACTGCCCCCCAGCTCTGGCAGTGGGGATGAGGCGGGAGCCTGTGAGCCCTCAGCTGCTTTTTGTGTGCCTTATGGGGGGCGTGTGTGGCATGGAGGGTGCCCTCTGAGTAGTCCC
>NW_010390394.1:15037-15420 GCF_000710305.1 Buceros rhinoceros silvestris | reverse complement strand
TTAGCCCTCAGCTGCTTTTTGTGTGCCTTATGGGTGGCGTGTGTGGCATGGAGGGTGCCCTCTGAGTCGTCCCTGCACCCCAGGGTGCACAAGGCTGTGCATCCACTGGGAAGAGCCCGTTTCTGTGGTTGCAAGCCTGTGGGGTAAACTGAGGCACCGATGGCTTTCCTGACCCCCCTGTGCCGTCAGGACAAAGGGGAGTTCACCCCACCATCTGGCTGCCTGGCCATTCACCAGCTTCCTGGGGAAGAAGCCAGGGACCCACAGCTTAGAGGCAATGGTGATGCTCCAGGGAGGTGCAAGGTCTCCAACACAGCCGGTCATCAGTCAGCCACCCGTGGAGTGTGGCTGGGGCCCCGGGGGGCTAGGAGGGGGGATGGAGA
>NW_010390394.1:3792-14951 GCF_000710305.1 Buceros rhinoceros silvestris | reverse complement strand
CTGGCGCCCAGGGGGGCTAGAAGGGTGCATGGAGATGAACATTACCTGAGCTCCCTGCGTGAACAGCGGCCAGATGGAAAAATTAGCGGTGCGGCTAATCAATGTTGTGCATATTAAGAGGCTTGGAGCAGGGCGGGGGCTGATCTGAGGCCAGGGGGAGCTGAGCAGGGTCTGGGATCGATACGGCTTGTATTAAGTGGATTAAATCCTGGTTGCCGATCTGAGCCCCGGGTGCCAGCAGGAGGTGGCAGCTGAGTGGGTCTGCGGGGGTCCCGTTGTGATTGATTCCCTTGGCAGAAGGGCCTGAGGGAAGGGGTGTTGTGGGTCTCACTGGGGCAGAGTAGTCTGAAGGTGCCTGGGAGGTGGCTTAGCACCTCACCACATCCTTCGTCTGTCTAGGGGACCAGCTGGACTAAGGGGTGCCACGGACCCCAGCTCCAGCCCTACAAGCTCCCCGCTGGCTCCAGGAGAGGGATCTCCTGGGTGAGTGAGAGGTGCTAATGATGTTATTTAATCGCAGTGAGGAGGAGGGGGAGGCACAAGGTCTATTTGCATCCCTTTAATAAACCGTGTTCGACCCGTTGACCTTTAACCTGCCTGACAAGCCCCGTTATCCCCATCCCTTAAGGACTAAAGACGTTGCCATGGCAATGGGATGGCAGGAAGGAGTGGGGTCCCTGGACTTGCACCCAGGGTGGGGTGGGGACAAGGACACCCTGCTCTGGCCCTGCACCAGCACCGGAGTGGTGGTGCTGGGTGGAGGTGGGGCAGTGCTGGCGGTGCCACAGCTTTTGGGGATCCAAGCACTGTGGGTGAAGTCCCCAGGTTCGGCAGAGCTGCGCTGCGCTGCTCTGCGCCCTGGCAGGGTATCGATCCCCAGGCTTGACAGTTTAATACTTCTGTTTATAGAGGAATATAGTTGCATCGATGGCGTTAAATGAGTTACTAATTATATCAATACAAACACGATTAAAAGGGTCCTTGCTCATAGGTCACCTCAAGCAGGAGCCACGGCTCATGTTGCACAACTGCCCCCCAGCAAGGGGCCTGCCCGCCTGCTCCAAGGTGCACAGTGGGGGGACGGTCTGGGGGGTGTGCCTGTCTGGGGCTGTGCGTGCCCAGCTGGGGTTGTGTGTGCCCCTCTGGGGTTGTACATGCCTGCCTATAGGGTTGTACATGCACATACGGGGTTGTGCATGTCCATCTGGGCTTGTGCTCGTCCATATTGAGTTGTGCATGCATGTTATGGGGTGGTGCATGCCTGTGTGGCGTTGTAAGTGCCCATCTGGGGTTGTACATGCATGTTTGGGGCTGTGCATGCCCAGCTGGGGTTGTGTGTGCCCGTCTAGGCTTGTGCTTGTCCATACAGGGTTGTGCATGTACGTGTAGGGTTGTGAGTGACCATCTGGGGTAGTGCCTGCATATATGGGGTTGGGGATGCTCGTGCAGAGTTGTGTGCACCCAGGAAAGGCTGTGCCTGCTCTCCCAGGGTTGTATGTGCCCACAGGAGACTATACATTTCTGGACATGGTTCTATGTGCCTCTACAGGGATTTGTGCCTGTGCAGGTTGTGTGTGTGCATACAGGGTTGTGCGCTTTCGTGTGATGTTCTGGGTGCCCACACAGAGTTGTGCACACCGATGCAGGGTTGTGCATGCTTGAGCAGGGTTGTATCTGGCTATGCAAGCTTGTGCGTGGCCCTGGGGGGATGTGTGTGCATGTACAGGATTGTGTGTGTCCATGAGGGGTTGTGCGTGCCCATGAGGGGCTGTGCACACTCTAGTGGGGTTGTGCATGCCCATAATGGGTTGTGCATGTCTGTGCAGGTGTTGTATATGCTTGCATGGGCTTGTGCACACCTGTGTGGGGTTGTGTGTGCCCATGTGGGGTTGGGTACACCCACGTGAGGTGCGTATACCGCCACAGGGATTGTGTGTGACCCTGAAGTGTTGTGATCTGCTTCTTAGATGGTCAGTCCCCAGGTGAGGAGAGAGGGGACCAGAGTGCCCACCCTGCAGGCGGAGAGTGAGTGGCAGGGCCCAGAGCCCTGGGTAAGGGATGGAGTTGACTGCTACCTCAGGGCTAGGGCTGACTGGGAATCCCTCCTTGCCTGAAGGCTGTGGTAGACCACACTCCTGTGAACTTGTGACACCTGGATCCCATAGCCAGCCTTGGCTGGGATGCAGCCCACCCTCCACCACCAAGAATACACCAAGACCTCCTCCTTTCCAGCCTGAGCATCCCCAAATCTCATGGGACACCTTGTGCATCCTTGTTGCACACAAGGACCCTACCAGCTGGTCCCCTGTTACTCAGCTCCACTCCTGTCTCCACTTCAAAGCTGACCTTTGCTCCCTGTTTGATGTAATGTGTTTTTACATCTTGGTGCCCTGCAGATAAAAGGTTAGAGGTTAAAAAATGGTGGAAAAATAGATGCCGATGCTTGGAGGTCACACCTGTTTTGGGGGCTGGAGGCAGTGGCAGAACGTGCCAGGTGGGATCCTGCCTGCCTTGGCAGCACGAGTGGCACCCGGGGACCCAGCAGAGACATGGGTGCAAGACCTGACCTCTGGGTTGGGTTGACCCCCAGCCAGGAAGGTGGTGGTTTCACCCGGCTGTGGGATGGGTGGTGATTGCCGGTTTTGGGGGGTTTACTCCTGCTCTGACAAGTCAGGAGATTGCAGGGGGTGGAAACGGGCTTGGTGTGGAGGGGGTCGGAGCCCTGCTGCAGGCAGGAAGAGGCATGGAAATGCAGGCAAAGCCTGGCTCACACAGCCTTCCCGGGGCAGAAAACAAAGCAGCCCCCTAGAGCCCCCCAGAGCTCTGCTCCAAGCCTGACCTAGTTACCATAACTGATGGCTTGAGGAGCTCCTGGGAAAGGGCAGGCAGTGGGGAGGGGGCATAGAGCAGGACAGGGGGCACCACAATGGAGAGTAGGGACAGGGCGCTGGCGCCCAGAGGATAGGGCACCTCAAGAGCATCCTGCTGCAAGGAGGCACACAGAGGGCAAGGAAGGGTCAGGGATGGAGCACCATGTAGTGTCTTGGAGCCAGGCAGTCAGCACCCATGGGTGTGGTGGGAGACTGGTAGTAGCACCCACAGACTAAGTTAGGGACAGGCAGTTATCACCCATCTGTTAGAGAAGGGACAGGCAGATGGCACCTGTGGGTTAGATGAGGGACTCTGTTAGATGTGTCTGTCTGGTAACAGGAACTGCGGGGTGTCTGTAGGAGCATCCCTGCATCCCCACATCCCTGTGTGTCCCCATGTCCCCACAGTCCTGCATCCCCATAACTCCATGATCCCCAAGTCCCTGCATGCTTACGCTGTGTTCCCCCATCCTCATACCCCTGCATTCATGTGTCCCCATCACATCCCTGCATTGCCCCCATCCCCACGTCCCTGTAACCTGACGCCCCCGCAGCACAGCTTCCTTTATTTGTCCAGTGAATGATGTGCTGTGTGAAGCAGGGGGTTGCTTCCTTTCTATTGGTTTTTAACGGCCTTTCCCAGCGCAATTGTTTTTTAAACGACTCTATTTTGTGCCTGACTTTGTTTTCCACCTTGCATTTCTTTGTATATGTTTTGGAAATCCATTCTGGACTGCTGAGTTTTGTTTCTTTTCAATGGCTTTAAATTCTTGCCGGGCTTGCTGGGAGGAATTGGTGTCTATAGCGCCTTCGATTGGTGCTAATTTTTCCTTCATGTGCTCTGACTTTTACTGCTGGGCCATCGATCTGGCGGTTTCCAATTTGTCATGGTCACCCAGGCGCTCTGCTGGAATCAGGCGAGCCCTGGTTTTCGCACGGAGCCGCCACTTCATCTCCCTGGTGTAGGGGCTGTGCTCGCCTCCCCAGTGCTGTCCGTCAGCTCAGCCTGGGGGGTTGTGTCCAGGGGTCCAGACTTGCCTCCATCCAACACACATGGGTATCCCCACAGTCATACGTGTTGATCTGCACAACCACATGCGTGCTTACTGGCTTGCACATGCTTTGGTGCGCCCACAAACTTGCCTGGAGACACAGGCATCAGTGTGGGTGCACTCATGGTGCTGCACTCGTGGTGCACACACGTCTAGCTTTGCACACACTGCAGAAAGTCCTTGTGCCATTCAGGAATGTGTCACTGCTGTGCTCACACTCTGGTCCCCATGTGCAGCCGAGGAAGATGGATTTGGGGTCCCCATGCCCACCTAGGAGACATAGCTTTGCAGTCACCTTCCCCAGCTGAGGGAGGAGGATTCGGCAGCATGTCCCTTTGCAGAGGTGCCTCATACTGTCCTTGACCATTGATCAGGCCGTGTCTCATGATGACATGGCTCGGGCATGCTTATCAGGTCATAGATAGCCCTGTCATCCCAGCTGAGTGGAGCAGCCCCAGCGCCTGCAGCTCCCTCACTGGCACCCAGCACCGTGGTCCTACGAGGTAACCCTGCCTGAGACGGGCCCGGCATCTCCACTGCATGGGTGGATGTGTATCCCTGCAGGTGAGGATGCCGATCCCATGCTGGGACCTGGTGAACATCGACACTACTCAGTGCAAGGAGGCTGCTGAGCTGGACAGGCTCAGCTGAGTATCCTGGTCCCAGAGACCTGCTGGGGGATCTGGAATTTGCTGCTGCCCTATCTACACTGGTGTCATCTTCCTGGGCTGAAACTGTCATCCCTCCACCTAGGGAGGTGAGGGGTGGGGAAAACTGAGGCACAGATGCAGCATCTCTGCAGCAAGGGTGCAAAATAGCCAGTTGTGTGTGGGAAGCCCATGCCAGGCCCCAGGCATGGGGAGAGCCCAGCACTGCCAGCATAGAGGGTGCACTGGGGGATCCTCTTCATGGCACAGGGACTGTCTCTCATTGCTGACAGAGCAGGCAGGTGGGGCCAGGGGTGATCCTGTGTCCTGGCACAGCCAGGGTCCTGTCCCTGTCACTGCCCGCTCTGCCTCATGCACCCAGATGTGCCAGCAGAACTGACCACCCTCTCTCCTGCCCCCAGCTCTACGAACTGGATGAGGACCCGAAACGCAAGGAGTTCCTGGATGACCTCTTCGGCTTCATGCAGAAGAGAGGTAAAGGTGGGTGGCTGGGTTGGGCGCCATTGGCACCCCTGCCTCGGCTGCCTGGCGGGGACTCCTTCCATGGTCCACTCGGGCTCTGAGCTGCTCTGGAACTCCATGAGCACTCCCAAGCAGGTCCTGCGTCATCTTCCACCCCCACCTCCTACACGCACACGCACCTGCATAAACTCATACCCAGCAGGTTTGCCCCATGCTGTCCCAGGCAGACCCCCCTCCACGGGGTGCCTGCTGGCCAGGGGGTCCCCTGGGCCCCCCCGAGCTGGGACTGGAGAGGATGCCAAATGCCGGTGCCCATTAGTGAGGCCCAGTGGAGATGCCCATTAGGAACACCCGATGCCCGTGTTTGCAGGGCCTTTCAGTGGTGCCTGGTGGGGATGCCCTTGGCAGTGCCCATTAGCAATGCCCGTTAGTGCTCCCCGTTAGCAGTGCCCAGTCAAGGTGCCCATTACCAGCATCTCTTAGTGATGTCCATGATGATGTAGGAGAGGGGTCAGTGGACTGGGCAGCACTGGGTACCCAGGGGTTAAGGGCTCTCCAGCCTGCCCAGCTGCATTGGAAATCTTTGCTATTGCATGGGGGGGCTGATCAGGCTCCCAGGGACTCGATAAATGCTTTAACCTTCGCCCTCCCCGGCCGGGCCTGCGACAATTAAAAGTTGCCGAGTGTGGGCATGTGGCCGGCCGTATTAATTAGAACCTTTTGCTGGTGTGTGGATTAATGAACACGCTGCTCAATAGCCAGTAAACCCCAGGCAGAGGTTAATGCCGAGCTAATTAACAGGGGAAGGGGGGTGTGTGCAGGAGCAGCAGGGTTGGCTGTGTTTGGGGTGGGCAGATGATGGGCAGAAAGAGGCAGTTGCCCCAAGCTGTGCCTGTGGGAAAGGTCGTGAAGGTACCAGCCTGCCTGAGAGGCGGCTGTGATTGAGTTTTGGGTTGGGCTGAGATCCCACCATCCTGTTTCCTCAGAACTGGGCTGCAGGTGGCTGACACAGCCATGGGGCTCACACTGGAGACCAGCTGGAGGTGGGGGGGGCTGGTACCACTACAGGGTACTCCCTGGTGCCCCTGGCCTTAGAGCGGGGCTAAGGGGAGCGAGTGGAAGCATCAGCACTGCCTCGACCCACCCCCAGCATCCATCAGCTGCAAGATTCATGGGCTGTTCTGTGGCTTCATTATCTCTCTCTCCAGAGCTAATTAACTCCCTCGCCATTGGGGCCAGGGCTAATTAAGCAAGTGCCTGGTGTTGCAGAAAGGAGGGAGGGAGCCCGATGCTTCCCTGCCAATGCTGCTCCTCATCCCTCTATGTCCGGCTGTCTCAATCCTGTCCCTTCCATCCCGTGCCTGCTCCAAGTGTGTGGCATCCCCCCAGAGAGGGCAGGCAGGTGTGCAGGGGCAGGTGTAGAGGTGCAGGGGTGCCTGTGCCTGTTGGAGTGGGGGAATTGGGGAATTTGGGGCTGGGTAGCAAAGAGAAAAGGGACAGAGGAGTGCAGGGTAGGGACAGCATCACGGAGATCATCAGGATCTGGCTGAGAAACAGCACCCCTGAGCCAGGGGTCCCCAAGAGCCACAGGTTTTGCTGAGGCCCCCAGGGGTGCATGGGCAGGGTGCTGCAGCACTCAGGCTGTGTCCCCAAGGTGGCAGTGGGCCAGGGGATTGGTATCTACAGGGTGAGCCCTAATGAAAGGGGCTGCGTCCACCCTGCTGCCTGTCAGGGCAATATTGGCACTGGCATTTGTCAGCAGGGTGGAAAATTAGTGGGTCTGAAAAATGGGTTGGGGACAGCCCTGCTGGGGAGGGACTTTGGGGACCCCATGACACAATACAGGGACACCCAGCCTCAGTGGCACACCAAGTGTGGGGTACAGGCAGCGGGGCACCTCATGCCCATGCCCCAACCTCCATGGCACCCCAAGAGTGGTGAGTTTGGACATGGGGGGACTACCCATTTCTGCTTTTGCTCACTGGGGGGCTGCAGAACCTCCCATCTTCTCTCCAAGCCGAGGGCCCTACTGATAACACGAGGCCATTAATCAGTCAAGAGCTAATTGCAGCACCACAATGGTCGCATCACCTCCCCGGGCTTTTGTGCTGTGCCCTGGCCAGGGCCATCACTCTGTGGAGACAAAGACAGGTCCCTTTGTCAGCGGGATGGGCACTAGCTGCCCGCCCCACACAGTCCCAAGATTAATGGTGAGCTGCTTTCCTTAGATGCCAGGGCTGGAGAGAGGGGGAGAGAAAAGAGGTCCGAGGGATATCGATCAGGGACTGAGACCCCACAAACTCATAGGCATGTTGGGGTGATGGGGAGCCCTGGAATCAGGTCCCCCCAAGTGATGGGGCCAGTGCCAGCAGCCCCTGGGCAGTGCTAGCAAGGGACCGCTGTCAGATAACAGGTCAATAGCTCTGCCGTTTTCCCAGGCGAATAAACTGCTCTCCCCCTTCCCAACCCAGTGAACAACACTGACACACAAAAAAAAAAAAGTTAAATGAACTCAGTAAAGGAATAAAAAGAGCTCATTTTTCAGGCTTATGTGAAGAAGCTGAGCCAATATCGGGGCCATAAATTAGGGATGCTGGAGGATGGCGGTGAGTGACGGCTTCGTTTGAGGGGCAAAGCACAGCCGTGACAGCTTTCCCAGCCAAATGGATGGCTTTCCGATACAGCCTGCGCCCCACCACCCCGCAGGAGGAATACATATGGGATGGGATGGGACAGGACGGGATGGAATGGGACGCTTGTGCCTCCTCTGCCCTGTTGAAAAACCCAGCTGCTGCCTGTACCATTGCCTTGAGGTGCCGTGGAGCAGAGCAAGGCTGTGGGGCTATTTGGGGCTGTTTGGGAATGCTGGAAAAGTGGGGAGGGCATTGTAATGAGACCCTGTGGCTGTGGAGATCATGCCAGTCTATACTGGGCTCACAGAGCCCTGGAGGCCCCACGTTCTCTTTACCCATAGCCTCAGTGGGGATTGATGCTGGGGGACCAGGGGTCAGGGTCTCTACTGAGGGCACTTGAAGAGGATTTGGGGTCAGGTCTCCTGAGGCAGGACACTGAAGGGCTTTGAGCAGTTGGAGGGCTGTTGGGAGTTATCTGTGGGTTCCTTTGGGATATCCCCCTCTATGGGGCTCGGAGGGGTATTCTACAGGGAAGTTATAGGGTGAGTCCTTCCAGAAAGGTCCTTCCGCTTCAGAGAGGGTTATAGGGTGAGTCCCTTTACAGAGTTTAGATGGGGTCTCTCTTTACGGGGTCTTAAAGGGGGTTACAGAGGGACCCCTTCTGGGATCCTCTCAGAGATTTTACAGGGAGATGCTCTACAGGGAGCTCTAAGAGTTGTGGATTGATGACCCTCTCTAAGGGGCTCTGAAGGAGGCACTTGGCCCATACCACTGTGTCCCCACATCCCAGCTGAGAGTGTACCCAGCCCCACTGACAGACAGCTCCATCAATGGGAGACCCTGTGCGGGCATGCTGGGGTCTGCCCTGCTCACAGGCACAGTGCCAATCTCCCAGGCATGGAGAGATGCGTCTCCCTTTGTACCTGAAGTGGCAATGTTGGCTGTGTCCCCAGGGAGTGGGCTCATCCCACACCCTTTTCTCTCTCCCCTGTGTGGCTGGAAGGGACACCCGTGAACCGCATCCCCATTATGGCCAAGCAAGTGCTGGACCTGTACACGCTGTACCGACTGGTGACAGACAAGGGTGGCCTGGTCGAAGTCATCAACAAGAAGATCTGGCGGGAGATCACCAAGGGCCTCAACCTACCTACCTCCATCACCAGTGCTGCCTTCACTCTCCGCACGCAGTGAGCACCTGACAGTGGGCGGGTGGGCGGGGGGCACCTGCCCTGGGGCACCCACTGGCTCAGATGTCGCAGAGCCTCAAATGGGGTCTAGCATGGACTGCCCCAAAAGGGGATGGAGGGCTCTGCCCCTCCCTAGGTGGCATCCCCATCTTGGTCCCTGCTCAGCACAGGGCTGGCTGGAAAGCGTATGATGCTGGGTCTCATCCTGGCTCTCTCCCTGTGCAGATACATGAAGTACCTGTATCCCTACGAATGTGAGAAGCGGGCACTCAGCTCTCCCGGGGAGCTCCAAGCTGCCATTGACAGCAACCGTCGGGAGGGACGGAGGCAAACTTTTGGCACGGCTCTCTTCAACTACTCGCCGGCCAGCACCCCCACCCTGCTGAGCTCCCCCAAAATGCCTCTGCCACCTCTTAGCATCTCCACACACAGCTGCAGCCAGCTTGGACAAGTGCATGCCATTAAGAAAGGTGGGTGAGAAGCGTGTCTACCCCATGGCAGGCATCTCCTTAGGGATGGACACTACTCCAGCAGCAGGGTTGTTCCTTGTCTGCTCTTGCCCTTTTTGCTTGGGGGAAAAAAGGAATAATTTTATTCACTGAGTTCATTTCTAGAACTCATAAACCTTTATGTCTCCTGGATTTGGAGAAGGACCAAGCCCAGACACTGGGGTAGTGGCTTGCCCTGCCTCATGGGATGGAGGTGACACTGGCTGGGGATGGTGAGATGGGGTGGCGATGAGGGATCTGCTGAGCTCTCCTGGTCATTGCAGAGGAAAGCGTGCTGGCAGCAGCGGTGCCAGGTCGCATCACCATCCCAGTGGGACTGGCCAGCCATCACCTTGCAGCAGCTCAAGCAGCAGCCGCCTCGCAAGCAGCCGTGCTGGAGCAGCTGCGGGAGAAGCTGGAGACAGGAGAGCCCCCGGAGAAGAAGGTGGCCCTGACAGCAGAGGAGCAGCAGCGACTGGTGCAACACGCACTGCAACACAATCTCCTGGCTGTGGCCTCCCAGTTCCCCATGAATGTCAAGATCTCCAACCGAGGTAGTGAGATGCATCACCTCAGCTTGGGTCACCCCATCCCCGGGCACCCCAGGAGGAGCAGCTAGAGAGGAGCATGGATGCCCAGAGAGGCCAGGGCCCTGCTTCTCTCTCTCAGGCAGGTTCTTGTTTCTCTTTCTCTTAATGCTCATATTGGTATTTCCTTTCCCCAGATGACAGACAGGAGACTGCATTGAACCTGTCCACCAACGGCATTAGCAGTATCAACATGTCAATAGAAATAAATGGAGTTGTCTACACAGGTAAATAGAAGGGCCGCTTGGCCCATGTAATTGCGGCCAGGAAATCCAATAACTTATAGCCACTGCCTGGCCAGCAAGTCCTTCCTTCAATCTGATGTCTTTACTATAAAATCCATCGTAATGAAGTGGCAGGGCCTGAGGAGCCTGGAGAGAGGGGGCAGGAGAAGGAGGAGGTCAGCGAGAATGGAAATTGTCCCCCAGCAGGGGCTAGCAATGAAGGGCCAAAGTGGGGGATGGATGGATAGATGGATGGACAGACAGACGGACGGACGGACTTGGGCTGAGAAGTGCAAAGAGGCACCTGGGGTCTTCCACCACCAGGGGTTCCAGCAAGCAGAGCTTGGATCTGAGGTCACTCAAAGGCTGGTGTGCCCAGAGGGTCTCTGGCTGGGTGCAGGAATTGCCTGGTTGCAGAGCATGGGGTTGGGTGCAGAGGAAGGTGTTGCTGGAACAGAGGCTTCTTTGGGGAGCTGATGTGGACCTAACTGGCTAAGCAGCTTATCACCCAGATCCCTGCCTGCCCCGCGGAGACACCCCCAATTAAAATTGATGGCTTTTCCTTCAGGATGTAAATATTTAATGAGCTGGAGGGGTCAGGGCTAATCAGCACGCAAAGCTGCCAGCCAAACTGTCCTGGGCCACCCCTTTGGCCACACATGCCCCACGTGGGTGAGGGCAGCTGGACTGGGGGAGGCATCAAAGGTGATGGGTGGGGCTGAAGCCCCCAGGGGTGCTGGTCCCACCCTCCCCAGCCTGGATCCTGAGGGTCTGGCATGCAGAGCCCCCAGCCCTGGGCTTACCCTAATAACTCCCTTGCTCTTGTTCTCCAGGCGTCCTGTTTGCCCGCCGGCCCCCAGCCACTCCAGCACCAGGTGGAGGAAGCACTCAGAGCCGGCCAAACCCCGTGCCTGCCCCGAACCCACTGCTCCCCGCACCCTCGCACAGCCACACTCCCACCAGCACCTCGCCATAGGGGAGCTACCCC
>NW_010390394.1:1942-3737 GCF_000710305.1 Buceros rhinoceros silvestris | reverse complement strand
CCCCCAGCCCCCTCGCCCAGCCACACTCCCACCAGCACCTCGCCATAGGGGAGATACCCCCCAACCCCGAAAGCAGCGGGGGGTCCCCAGGGCTTGGGGGACTGAGCTGGGCCACCAAGGTGGGACTCGAAGGTGCCTCTTGCTGCAATACTGAGCTGTGTCCGTGCAAGGCTGTGAGCACCCACCAAGGCCCTTTTGACCCTTAACTCCGCGCATGGGACCCTTCCCCCCGTGCCCTCTGATACACGCACCTTCCTTCCCAAGCACTGCCCCCAGGTGACCCACCCCCTCACAGCTCTTGCCTGCCTTGCTGCCTGAGGCACCCTTGGGCCTCCCAAGCTGCATCCCCTACACATTGCAGCCCCTATACCCACCTCAGTGTGCCCAATGCAGCCCCTATACACACCTCGAGTGTACACTGCATCCTCCATGCTGCCACACTCAAGGCACACGCTGCACCTCTGATGTACTCTCTCCCCTATACACATCTCTATGCACACTGTGTTCCTTGTACACACTCTGGGTGCATACGCTGCATCCCCTACACGCTGCATCCCCATCTGCCCCCCGGTGCACACACTGCATCCCCTATACACACACTTGGTGCCCACATTACATGACCTGTGCACACCTTCCGTGCCAACACTGCAGTCCCTATACGCTGCAGTCTCTATACACTGCAGTCCCTATACACTACAGCCCCTATACGCTGCAGTCCCTATACACTGCAGTCCCTATACACTGCAGTCCCTATACACTGCAGCCCCTATGTCCCTATACGCTGCAGCCCCTATACACTACAGTCCCTATACGCTGCAGCCCCTATACACTACAGTCCCTATACGCTGCAGCCCCTATACACTACAGTCCCTATACGCTGCAGCCCCTATACACTACAGTCCCTATACGCTGCAGCCCCTATACACTACAGTCCCTATACACTTCAGACCCTATACACTGCAGACCCTGTATACTGCAGACCCTATACACTATGGTCCCTATACAGTGCAGCCCCTATACACTGCAGTCCCTATACACTGCAGTCCCTATACACTGCACCCCCTATACACTACAGTCCCTATACGCTGCAGTCCCTATACACTGCAGTCCCTATACACTTCAGACCCTATATACTGCAGACCCTATATACTGCAGACCCTATATACTGCAGATCCTATACACTATGGTCCCTATACACTACAGTCCCTATACACTGCAGACCCTATATACTGCACCCACTACCCACTGCCGACCCCCCTGCACAGCCCTCCTGCGCTGCCTGGGCTTGCTGCCCCTACCCTGCAACACCCCCGTGGTCCTGGGTGCCCACTGCCCACCCCAGGATGGTGGCACCTTGGCACCCCCATGTCCTCAACTCCGGGGTCAAGTTGGGGAGCCAGATACTGGGGAAACTGGTGGGACAGGTAGGGGTGAGGTGTGTTAGGCTGCTAGGTGGGAGTGGAGCTTAATGGAGTGGATTGGGGATCAATATCGAGGTGGGGCTTGTGCACTGGGAGGAGTTTGTTGGTGGGGGCAGTGCAGGGCAGGGAGGCCCAGCAGAGCACCCCAGCACCAGAGACCGCCCGGACATCGGGGTCCCCAGCCAGGAAGCAGGGACACGGAGAGCACTCCGAACTACCTCGTTGGGTCCAGGCGGGCTCCTCCTCCACCTGCTTGCATCCCCGGGTGCCAAAGCAGGCGAGCATGGAGCAATGCTCACCTCTACCTCAGCATGGGGGGCCAGGGCTCAGTGCTGCCAGGCTCCCCCCGGCACTCCCACCGCAGCCATGCAACT
>NW_010390394.1:1149-1760 GCF_000710305.1 Buceros rhinoceros silvestris | reverse complement strand
CACCAAGCTCTAGTGCACAGGATGGGGACAGTTTGGAGGTGCAGGACACCTCCACAGCCTGTGACACCCTGGGCTGGCAGCTATAGTGCCTGAGGTTTCACAGCCTGCCTCACCTTTGCCTCAGTCTCTGGGGGCTCTGGCTTGCAAACAGGTCCCCCATGCACTCCGGAGCCCTCAAGCGTGGGATGGGTGAGACTGGCCACCAGCTCCAGCCATGTTAGCCAGTCCATGGGGCCGCCTGGCTCCATGAGTTGCCTAGTGGCAGCTCACCCATGCACATATGTGTCCAGACACACGTGCTCATACATGCACTTGCACACGCATGCAGCCACCCATAAATACGGGGCATGGGGTGGGCACTTCTGGGGCACGAGGAGCTGCCAGGGGCATAGACACACCCCACCAATGGCAGCCAAGAGGACTGACCCACCTCGGCACCCATGAAGCCAGGTCCCTGGCACCCAAGGAGCAGAACCTCCTCTTTCAGAGGTGGCCCCTAGGGACAATCCCAGTACCCCCAGAGACGCCCTCAGACCTGGACCCCAGGGGTCAGCCAGGTGGTGCGGACACTGTCCAGGGGGCTGCAGCAGCAATGGGGCCACAGCAGGGAA
>NW_010390394.1:0-1020 GCF_000710305.1 Buceros rhinoceros silvestris | reverse complement strand
TGCTGGGGACACAGGAGCAACATGAGTAGGTGCACGGTGGGAATATAAATGGAACATGGTTGGGACAGGGGACCCTTGCAGAGGACACTAGAGCTGCCTCGGGCTGGCCAGAGGGGCCCTGTAGGTGGGCATGAGGGTGAGGGGGTCTCTGAACATGGTAGTTTAGGGGGTGTGGGGTGTGTGCCAGGCTGCAGTAGGGTTTCTTACCAGAGACTGGTGACAGGTGGTGTCCCTCAGGGGTCCCTGCCAGGTCCAGTGCTGTTTCATATCCTCATCAGTGACATAGACAGCGGGATCAAGCGCACCCTCAGCAGGTTGGCAGGTGATGCCAAGCTGAGTGGTGCAGTTAATATGCTGCAGGGATGGGACACCATCCAGAGGAACCTGGGCAAGCTGAAGAAGCAGGCCCATGTGAACATCATGAAGATCAACAAGTCCAAGTGCAAGGTCCTGTACCTGGGTCAGGGCCATCACTGGAATCAGTACAGGCTGGGGGATGATATGACTGAGAGCAGCCCTGCAGGGAAGGACTTGGGGGTCCTGATGGATGAAAGGCTGGACATGAGCTGACAGCGAGCATTTGCACCGCAGGAAGCCAACTGTACCCTGGGCTGCAGCAAGCCAACTCTACCCTGGGCTGCATCAAAAGTGTGGCCAGCAGGTCGAGGGAAGTGATTCTGCTCCTCTACTCTGCGCTGGTGAGAACCCCCCTGGAGTACCTGTGTCCAGCTCTGGAGTCCTCAGTACAAGGACATAAACCTGTTGGAGCGGGTCCAGAGGAGGCCACAAAAATGATCAGGGGGCTAGAACACCTCTGCTATGAGGACAGGCTGAAAGAGCTGGGGTTGTTCAGCCTGGAGAAGCCTCCAGAGAGATCTTATAGTGGCATTCCAGGACTTAAAGGGATGTACAAGAAAGACAGGGACAGACTTTTTATCAGGACCTATAGCAGTAGGACCAGGGGTGATATTTTCAAACATTTGTAAGATGGAAGATTTAGACTAGATGTAAGGAAGAAAT
>NW_010390393.1:19251-20888 GCF_000710305.1 Buceros rhinoceros silvestris | reverse complement strand
CCTCTCTCCAGCCTGCCCCTTTCTCCAGGTGCCCCGGGACGAGTCCTGCCGGGCGGCCGGCACCTCTCTCCAGCCTGCCCCTTTCTCCCGGTGCCCCGCGCACCCCGGCTCCGTTGCCCACGCGGGTCGCTCTTGCGGGCTCGGCTCTGCCATATCGGCACCGTTGGCTTTCAGCACCCGTGACCTCCCGTGTTTCACCTCAGGCAAAAAGCCCACACCATGTCTTCAACGCTTTGCAGCCAACACGGAGGGACAAGTTCCATCTCCCTTTCTTTACATCGTCTTGCTACCCAAGTCACAGGGATGTCCTTTCTGGTGCTGCTGCTCACCCCCTTCTTGCTTGGTGACCTTCGCCCACTCCCGGTAATGCTCATTCCTGGATCCTAATTCAGATTTCCTCTTCAAATTTAGGCACAAATTGCTCCAGCATTTTTGTTCTTTTTATGACTTCAAGCTTTTCTTTACAATCACAATGATTAAATCTTCATTAAAACTAACACACAAATCAGATTTAAAAAAAAAAAAAAAGCACTGGGCTACAGAAACTGGGCCTTGACAAACTTTGTATTTTGTGAGACACGATTCCTGGATGCCATCACAGTCTTTCCTGCTGGTTGCTTCATATTCCTGTCCCAGCTAAATTCTGCCCAATGTTCTTTGATACCTGTCCTGTCTTCTCCACCCACTCACCTTGCTTCACTCCAGCTCTTCTACCTCCACTTCATTTTCCTCCTGCCATCTCCATATCTTCATGTTCTTTGCCGTAAACAAGAAAGTAAAATAATGCTCTAAGAACTGCACACGCTGCTCACCTGCAGCCAATGTACTGTTCATGCTGTTGATCTTTCATCCAAACAGGAAAAACCAATTTCCCAGTGGCAAAGATGTATTTCATAATGGAGGATTAGAAACTGGTACTGCAATGGTCCTGTTCAGACAGAGTACACTTTCCTGGTGATGCTATTATGGAAAAAATTGGCCAAGACAAATATTCATATAACACCACCTTCTTAAAAAGTGGAATTTCAAATTGCATCTAGGAAACCACAAATAGGGAACTCTAAGAGGATTAACGGTGTCTGGTCAGCCACCAGAAACTGTGCTGATAGCCTGGTGGAAGCTTGGTTAAAGTCAGCGGGGAAAATCACCGAGCGATTGAAAAAATGTCAGTAATAGTAACAAAGAAAAAAATGGTAGTGTAGGTTGTGTAACTAGTTAGGTGATGGCCCTGTCAGTGTCACAGCTGGGCGATGGGGATCCAGCCCCCTCCTCTTGCAAATCACTTCCTCCCACTTCACTGGTCCCCTCTAACGCTTTCCTCTCTGTGTGGCTGTGCTCTAAACCAGCTCTGCAAAGGGACTGGGTCTACAAAAACATCTGTCTGGGCGAGTTGCTTTATTTATTTGTTTCAATCAAATCCCATCAGGAGCTGGATGCTGAGCACAGCCTAGAGCAGCCAAGCAGCAGCACCAGCCTCGGGAGAGCAGGCCTTCTTCAGCTGGGTTGGGCTCAAGGGGAATGGTACCGTGGGTGTCAGACGTCTCCTGTAAGCAAAGCTTCGCCTGCACTGAGCAGGAGCCGCACCGCTGGCTGTTGCAGGCAGGCGGCCCCGGGGGGGGCCACAGACAGTGTGGTGC
>NW_010390393.1:0-19170 GCF_000710305.1 Buceros rhinoceros silvestris | reverse complement strand
GGGTCGCCGGGAGCGCTCTAGCTGCCGTGGGCATTGTGCGTCTGTTTGCTCCCCCCACCTGCAGAGCCACACCGGTGAGAGCAGCAAGGCCGTCATCCGTGCCAGTGCAGCTTCTTCCTGTTTGAAACCACCAAGATTTACTCCGGCGCACCTACAGAGGTGGAGGAAATGCCCAGTGCAGATAAGGATCATATGAGACAGTCAGATCCACGCATCATCTCCGCCTCTTGCACTGCAGCCCAGGCACCACAAAATCTGACCCTCTTCCCAGTGCACAGCCGGGTTACTTCTCATCCCTTTGCAAACAGTCTGCAAAACCCTTCATTTAACAAATATCCTGCTTGGAAGTGTTCACTAAGCCAAGACTTGCCGTGCCTGTGTACACGTGCAGCCATATTTATTACACCATTAGTAAGTGTCTCATTAAGTTGTAGCTACTCTCCGCCGCTGCTGCAGTCCCGGGCTGCCAGATCTCGCCTGCCAGCCCAGTCGATCTAGACTGCGCTCGTGGTTCTGCAGAACCGAAGTACCACAATCGCAATGCCCAAGAGCAGGATGAGTCCGTCAGCCCGGGCACCAGATGTTTTTACATACCAAAAAGTAGCATATACCACATTGCCGGGGTTTGGGGTTTTTTTTCTTTCTAAGATAAGAGATGTTTGCGTGTATCTTAAAATGAGCTGAATGTAATTTGAAATAATAGTTAGTACTTTCCTAGTGAAAAATGAAGACGATTAAAAAAAGAAAAACAAAGAACATATGTAAAAAAGAGAAAGGAAGAGCAAAGAAGCGCAAGTCACATCAGTTTCTGGGCAGCTCTCCTTTCCTGCCCTCGCTGCGTTCTAGCTCGGGTTACACTATGGATTACACCAGCACAAAAACTGCATTTGTCATCTAATTTTTGTCTTACAGTTGAAGCAGAGTCATCCTGACATTTTGTAATGGGGACATTTCAGCAGTGTAATTAGTAGTTGCACCAGTACTGAGAATGTTCAGGCAGATATTTTCAATGCCATTCTGACTAGGCCAGTCTTAGCATAAAAACTGTTCGTAGAACTGACTTTCAGACTGTATTTCAATTTAGTAATACCATGTTTTAATTTCTTATTTCTCAATCTACTGTTCTTATCCATTATGTGGACAATTGAAGCAGGAATAGAAATCCCTTCTCACCCACAGGCGATGCCTTCCAAATTGTTTCACTGATCCTCAAGTGCGTCCAGGTCTCTAAGCTCCACTGATTAAAGAATGCGTGAATAAACTGTATTTTGGGGGCTTGCCTATATTCCTCCCGGAAGTAAGTCCTGGTGCCAGTTTCCCACTCAAACAATGGATGGTGGTTTTGACAATGCACTTGCAAATTACCTATTTAGCACAATATGCTATAAATTTTCTTCTATTTTAGTTGTGCTACTAAATTAAATTGAGGTTCTTTTATGCATAGGACTCCAGTGGTTTTGTCTGGTGAACAGTGTAGAAGGTCAGAATAATAATAGCCTGTTTGACTTCTTATATGCTAGAAGATTAACTTAACTTCGGAACTATGTTTGGTTCTGCTTACTTTGCTTAATTTTTTTCCCCCTTAATATGAGCATCAACTTGTAGATGATTCTGAGATGGCTCAGACAATAGGTGCTAACTGCTTGCACAAAATGTTTGTGATTCCACCAGCAGTTTGTGACATTTATTCTTTGTACCTGTTATTACCAGCTTTCAAAAGCACAGGTTTATAAAATACCAGGGTGCACCTTCTTTGTCTGAAAACGTAGCCCGTTGCACACGGTATTTTGAGCTTTGTTGCAGAGCTATGTTTGCAGCTGCACCATTTGTAAGGGAGACAGCAGGCGGGAGTAGGGATTTGGTTGCTAAGGGCTCGGAGCCTTGCAGTCATGCAGTAACCGTGCAGTGGGCAGCTCCGTACACCACGTTACTTCTGACTCACTCCCAGAAACGACAAGGAAAGAGCTGTGTTTGGTGTGGTGAAACGTCACTCTCAAGGCAGCACTGAAACGGGCTTGGACTACGACAGTCAATCTCTCAAAATACGAGCAAACATGCAAGCGCTGCCCATTCCCAGGGCTTAGCGGGTGCACGCGCGCAGTCATTGCTAGGAAGGGGCATTTTAGCGAGAGAAACGCCAACACGAACTGGGGTGCCGAAGCAAGGATCATTAGCAACATGGGATCGTTGTACGTGTGCCCTAAGCCTACACAAGATGCATTCATCTTTCAAATTTATCTTTTAAACGTCTGAACTCAGACAAGACTACTGCAATTAATTGGCAAGTTAAGCACTACCAGATTATAATGCACTGTTAACACCTGCGCCTCTGATCTGCGCGGATGGCTTTGATATTATTTTTTCTTTTGACAAGTGGGTGATAGCGGATATCCTTTAAGCCTATATTTAATGAAGCCCTTCGTAAATCCATCAACACTTGCTAAGGGAAACTACAATAAAGCTCACACTGCCATAGGCTCTGGTATCGAGGGAACATTTGGCGTTCTCATAATGAAGTTTCAGAGCAGATACATCTCACGCTGATCTGAGGAAGTGCAGTATTTGTACAGGATCTCTTTCTTCCTCGCACAATTTTATGTTGCTGATCAAGAAGAAAACAACCCTCCGGTACCTAATTTTCAAAACAATAATAGTCAAACTGTTGTTCACCCAGGACAGCTGTCAGCTATAAGAAACTAAGAAAAAGAAAGGGGCAGCTTTCTAGACAAATAAACTCACATTTTTATTTTCTTAGCTCTTGAAATGATTTTACTATTAGGTGTAGCTGTTTTATGGCTTCTCACCATACTCGTTTGTGTTACACATCTTGTGGGTGTGATAAAAAATTGTAGAGCTATAAACTGAAAATAAACTGGATTTGTTACACATATTTGCAAATTTTATCAAACCCTTGCCTTCACCCCCTACATAAAGTGGTTATTTTGTCAGTTATGACTGAAAGAATTTGATTTTCTTCCAAATCCGGACATCATAAGTTAGGAGGGTTGGAGTACAGAGATTTAGGTACCCCCAAAGCAGCAAATCACCTGAATGTGTGCTGAACTGTAAGGTCCTAAGTAATCAAACTGGCTTCATGGAAACGACCAGTGTTCCGAAAAAAAAAAAAAAAAAAAAAAAAAAAAAAAAAAAGAAAAAAAATTAATGTTCTGAACATCTAGATTGCAGAGAGTAAAATTTTTCTAAAACCAACTTGGTAAAGCGGATCTGCAGGACTGTACAGAGCTGTTATGCCAATTCAGTTAACTTGATTTAAAAGCATCCTCTGCCATCATGTGCAGAGGATACGTTGCAGTCACAAAGCCATTAAGCAGGATAATATGCATAAAAGGCTTCAGGAAAGATTCTGTATTACTACATTAAGAATACAGGTTATTTGTCAAGTAGTTATTTACCCCAAATATTCCTCCTGCATCCCCTTTCTGTTCACAACACAGCACGTTTTGTGCACCTGGCCCGCATATTCCTATGCTTTCAGGATCCAGGTGCTTTGCCTTTTGGTCAGCTCACATTTGTTTTAGCTTTTTTGTTTGGTTTTTTTTTGTTATTTGTTTGTTTGATTTGAAATCTTAACTGAACTGACTGAAATATCGACAAGATCACTATTAATAAAAATGGTATCCCATTTATGCTTTGAATCATATTTGCCCCTAAATCTATGTAAGCAAAAGCACAGGAACACATTTCCCTGTAACGATTACCAAACTGGTTTTAAAAAGGAGTTTTCCATGCTGTTGAGTGTGCCCTACTTAACCCGACTGAGAAGGAACACAGGCACGCCAACCTACCACCAGTGCTCAGGTGTGGTACCTGCCCACCAAAGCCAGCCTCTGCATTGTAGAAGAGCCAGGGAACACCTCCCCACATCAGACAGGCTCCAGCAGTCCCTTAGTGACCGTCACTTTGACGGCTTATTTTCAGCAGAGATGGTGTTTGTGCTTTCAGCCTACGGAAGCTGTGACTGCACTCCACAGTTAAAGAGATTCCAGCACTGCAGGAGTGGATTTATATTCCGGACCCCGCACCGATGCCCATTGCTGCTCAAGGTTGTGGTCTTTGTATTTCACCCTGTTCTTCCCTTTTGCTCTTGCAGTTCTAGGTATAGTGTTGACATTATGAACAGTACCTCTGTTTTTCCTCCATATATTTAGATTCTATGTTTGAGTAAAAAAAAAAAAGTGTGTGTGTCTGTAAAATCATGCTAAATACCATGAATTTTACTTGATTTGGTTTTTTAGTTCTCTTTAGAGAGACACTTTCACACAAACCTTTAGTAATGTCTGGATTTTGCCTAAACCAAGTGAAAAAAAGGCACAGGGTAAGATTCACTGGTTCTCATTCTGAATCGAGACATTTTCTGCATGAACTGATTGCACCAGAGAAGTTAATCTTTGCACTGCAAGATGCGACAACCAGAAAGGCTAATACTGAAGTTTGAAAGGAGCAGGGTGCTGCTTTAGATGGGCTAGGATGTCCAGCACATGCTTCAGTTATACTAGGCATTAAAAAGCTTGCTTCCCGATAATCCAGACAGCTTCAAGTATCAGTGGCATTAACAGCAATCAAAATGTTGTAAAAAACTACTGCCCTTTATAAGCAATTAACTTAAAGTGCAGAAAATAGAAGATATGACAATGAAATAGAGACTAGGATAATAGGAGCCTGTGATTGCTGGTTTTCTCTGCTTCTGAGTGATGTTTCCTGTCCTGCTGTGGCTGTGCAATGACAGACACTTTTCTAGGTTAGTGACGAATGTGAGCTGAAGTCAAACACACGCAGTCCACTGCTTACCCACCCAACTCACCGGTGAGCAGGAGCAGGGAGGCTATGGGGCGCGCGTGCAGAGAAGAGCCCTCTCATCTGAGCACACTACACGAAAGAGAGACCACAGCGGCAACCTCATGTGATCACACAGACCCTAAGGCTTTCTGCCTAAGCTGTTATTTTGCAAACAGAAGCCATCATCTTTCCCGGTTCCGAAAGTCCTGCAAGCCCTGCAGTAAGCACAATGGCTTTCAACAGGAAAAATAAAACATAATGCAATACTCATCCCTCTTCCTTTGTTTCAGCTCACTCTGCCATGCCACCAGCTCAAGCACCTCAGCCAGGTTCTTTTCCTTCTGTGGACCCAAGCTCAATGGTCATTTGCGCTTTGCTCCGTGCTGTGTTTATCAGCAGCCCCAGGAAGGCTCCCACCTCCTTGCTGCCTGCTGTTGGGAATGCGGTCAGCCTCACTGAGCTCAGCCCAGAGGGATGATCATCTACGTGGTTTTCAGACAAACTCACTCCTCAAAATTCCCAGTGACATTTTTGAAAGTTTTGAGCAGAAAGGGTAGGTCAAGAGAAATGTTTCATTAAGAGGAACAGAGCTAATACATTAAGGTAAACCTAATACACTTTTTTTTTTTAAGCAACACATCTTTTAAGTTCAAATTTAACATTTTAAGTAAATCAGCCTTTACCTTAGCTCATTACTGCTTACATTACCTCAGTGCTACTTACACAAAAGCAACAGCCTGGGCAAATCCTCTACGCGATGAGCAAAGTAAGCAATTACAGGAGCAGGAGAGTCCTTTAGGCAAGAAGAGAAGCTAATGAGCAGAGACAGCACACATACCATGCTCACTTCTGCTCTCGCACCAGTGTGTTAGCCTCAGTAAACTTGTTCCTAATTTACATCAGCACAGGGAAGGAGACAATCAGCTGTCTCTTTTAATCGTTACTGTAAATTGAACACACTTGCCGGTGCAGTGAGTTCCACCACGCTGGGTTTCAGGTGTTTGTTCAGCTCTTGTACATGGGAGGGCAGCTTATCTGTAAACGCTGCAAGTCTCTCTGCAGCTACCTCCAGCATAAATATCCCTGTGGCACAGTCCGCTTTTTGCTCTAGGGACAGTGGCCAGAGCAGTCCCATCCCTTCAAAGTTTTGTGCTAAGATCCACAGCAGCTTAGCTACACTCCAGCCTGGAGCTGTCTCCTCACTGAGCTGTGAGATACAGCTTTGGGCACAGCCAGAACTTGACACCATGTCCTGGAATGTAAAGCCTTGCAGTGACTCTGCGCCAAGTCACATCATTTTGTTTTCACTGCTGTCCTCCTGGCCAAGGCAGGCCCTGGCTGCATCTACCTCATTCCCCTGAGCAAACCTATGCTGCAGGATATCGTACAACTATTTGCCAAAACCTCGTATTGTCCTGGTTTCCCAGCAGTTTCTTGACATTTTATTTCTAGACCAGAGCTCATGCTTTAATAAGCTCCTTCTCATCACCTCCCCTTAATTTCCAACCAATTGACCAGCAGAGGTCTAGACACATAATTACATTTTACAGATGGTCACGAAAAGGCAGTCAGAGCCCTACAGCTTAACACCTTTTGAGGTAAAGCTGTAATGTGAGCTCAGCCCTCATAGGACAGGCTGAGAGTCTACATTTAAGAAAGAAAGAGACCCCAAACCTCAGGACTGGTTTGGATGAGGAGACATCAACAGACACCACCAAGATGCAAAGCCCCATGACAGCAGGTTTTGTTGGCTTCCTGCTAGCCAAACTGCCTTTCTTCTGGCTGCTGACAGAGTTTCATAGCATCATGATACCGCTTGGTATCAAGCTGCTAGTCAAGAGCAGGCTCATCACAGGCTCTTTCGAAGCTAGGGCACTTCTTCACAATACCACAGTTGGCCCATGCTGGATTTCCCAGTTAGGGCAGGTCTTCAGATGTGATCCACCTCTGCTGTAAACTCAAGATCTCCTCTTTCACATCACCTTGCTCCTAGTGCTACTGCAGTTAGTCCTGCACAAGCAGCACATAGTACATGGGGTGCCCAGCACCACCAGCAAGGAACCAGCCAGAAATCCAGCCCAAAGTTTGAAGGACAGAGCAGCAGTGCTGGCGGCAAACCCATCTAGGCACTCAGAGCCACACCGTTCTCAAAGCGGGTTATAATCTCAGTGGTTGACAGCAGTATCCACACGAGCATGAGTTATAGTTTATTTTTACTTACGACCACGGAAACCTCTCGCTATACTCCTCAACCATTGTAATTCAGATTACAATCCCTTGGCTTCCCTGCACAGAGAAAGGTCGTGTCTTCTCTTGCACTGAGTATTTTGCCTCCTGGAGCTATAGTGCTGCTTTGAAACAGCCTCATGCTCCTTGTAGACTAATTACGTGGTGCATGCTTCCTACCTTCCACACATCCACTGTGTGTTGTTACCTGTCCTTCTGCTCCTGTGTTTATTTTGCCCACCCTCCCAGACACCTCCTGCCCTCCCCACCCCTTCCTTTTTCACTCTTTCAGAGCTTATTGGTAGGGCCTAGAGAGCACGTGCTTCCTTTCTGCTTTTCCCACTCCCAAGTATGAGCCTAGTGCAAGGGACACCACGATCACGCAGCACTGATTGTGGAAGGGTGCACCCTAAGAGTACACTGGGCTGCACCGTTTTCCTCCACTGTTACCTCCCAAGAGCCAAATACCATTGCTAGTTTATCAGAATCTCAACAATTTTCCATCGTATCAGGATTGTTTTCAGAACAAAGGTTTTCTTTTGCTCTTTAGGGGAAGGTTATTTATAATTTTTATGATGCAGCCAGCATCTTCAGGCACTGGCAATTTGATAACTTAGTATTCCTTTCCCTTTCAAGAGTGATTACAGTACAGGAATTACCGCACATATTACTGCTCTTCTATTTTAGTGTGGGAATCAACACCCCTGGCAAGTCCCAATCCCTGCATTAAACTTAAACTGTTCCCAAGGAACAGATCTAGAGACGATTCCACTGTTAACCTAGTTTCAGTTGTTTTAAGTAATGAACTAAAGCATAACCCTAGATCACAGGCTAAAAAGTCACTGGAGTGAGACAGCGTGGTGCCTACTGAACCTGTTCTTCAGGAGACAAATGCTTTGCCAGAAAAATTTAAGCACTAAGTGTGAAAAAGCCATCCCAAAATTTATTCTCAAAATGTCAACAGAAACGCATCAGTAGATACTCAAAACTACAGAGTTCTTAAAAGTCATACATTCATAATGCAGAAACTCGACAATTGGGATGCCTTTTGCATGGTCTGTGTAACAATATCCATTTTACAGTGTAAACAGGTACTGGTATGTTCTTACTTACAAGTCCAGCAGGAAAGGCACAACTCGGCATACAGAGATCATAAGCAAGAATCAGGTGCAACAACATTACACAAACTTTTGGTAATCTGCATTTTTTGGGCCTTCCACAACGGAGACTAGACTTGAAGATTTCCAGCAGTCGACAACTAGACTTCTTTCCATCGTTCGGTCCTTCCACACCAAATGCTCACTTTCCAGTCTGGTTTAGATCCCATTACACAAACAGTTCCAGCAGACGTCAGAGGAATAGTGAAAGGTCAGTCCAGTAAGTCTTCAGGTGCTTCCACTAATACATCAGGTTTTGGTTTCAGATAGTGCATGGAAGCATCTGCTCGAATCTCAGTTCATTACAGTGGTCATTAATAGAAAAATAGACACTACAACTACAAAAGGAAAAATGAGGTAG
This sequence comes from Buceros rhinoceros silvestris, assembly GCF_000710305.1. NCBI lineage: Eukaryota > Metazoa > Chordata > Aves > Bucerotiformes > Bucerotidae > Buceros > Buceros rhinoceros. Next base: position 10,629 of record NW_010390393.1, on the reverse strand, counting down.
ATAACTTAGAATCCAGATGACTATCCCAGCAACCTTCATACAATACACACGGATCATTAATTACCATTTTGGCAGAATGCAAGTTCACAGACCACCAAGAAACTTAATGACCAGAGTAGGAATGCCATCCAAAAACCCACAAAACATTTAACCTAAGCATGAATACTTCATATTTAAATACAGGTTTACACAGACTGATCTTCTAAATTCCCCAAATGAAAAAAAATTAACATAAAAAAAGTCTCTCGCTAAGGAAACCAGTTCCCATGCCGAATTGCAACAGTCACCTGAGATTCCTTGCAGAGCTTTTAGACCTGACTTCCCAAGGCAAGTCTTCCCTTTCAAGAGAGGAAAAAAAAAAGTATATACATACCTCCCCATGCTTGTTTGGGGCTCTTGGTATTGAAATAAAACATCTAGGAAAAACTGCACATCTTTGGAAGTAGGAATTTTGGCACTATACTTGAAGGACTGTCCTAGTAGTAGTATTAAATAAGCAGCAGTCAACAATACAGAGAATTAATTCCTTAGAAGCAGTGATTAAAGAAAAACAGCAACTTTCTTTTCATAGAACTTCTGAGGCAAAAAAAAAGGAATTAAAAAACCAAAATGTAATTTTTATAGCCATTATAGTAAAAAGTACATTCAGAAACCACACAGAGCCAAAAAATCCAAACAGAAAAACTACTTCTAAGAGGGTGGCAGACATTCTAGGATATTTACCCGCATTAATATTTCTCATCAGTAAATAGAAGCTTTTCCATCAACAGTAGGTTGTTTCCACTCTATTCAAAACCTCCAAGTATTTAACTCTAAACAAAGAGGTAAATATTCTAACCTTTGGAATTTCAAGTTGTAGAAACTTCTGTAAGGCTGTACACATTAAAGTCACACGTAGGAACTACTTTGCAAGACCCGCATCTTTCCAAATAGAAGGAAATCCTATTCTTTATTATTTACTATTTGCAAAGCAATATCATGATTGTACTCTGGGCAACTCTTACAAAGACAACCATAAAATCATTTGCACGTCAATAGGAAAATAGGAGGCTGAAGTGGAATCTCTTAAAAATATATGTTTGTGTATATATATATTTGTTCTTTCTGTATGTCAACTTCACTAGAGTTCTTAACTAACAGCAATTTTGTTCTCCTCCACGAAGTGAGGGAACTGGTGTTTTGGCACATTGTCTGCAGCAGCACTACTGGCCTTCTCCGTATCAGAACCAGTCCCAGACTGGGCCCCTTCTATTTTGGAGACCGTAGCAGTATTTATTGCTGAACCACCCCCAATGGTGACTGGAAGGGTAGGTAAGCCACCGCTCTGGATCACCGAGATCTCGTTAGTCTTCATTGCTATGCCATTGCTGAGTACCGCTGCATACTGATTCCATACTGTGGGGTCAATGCTCACTGAGGGAGGCATTATATCCTTTGGAAACATTTCAGATACCTTCTTAGGATCATTCCCCAGCAGAGCCATGGGGTTATCAATCGAAAGCCTTCTTCCCCGCCTGGCAGAGTTATTCCACATGTGAGTTCCTACATGGACCTTCCAGAGGGGAAAAAAGCGAAGAGAATCATTAACAGCGCAGTTCTTCTATGGTACGCTCCAGTTCTACTTTGCCTACAGCCAAGCTGCTCAGCAGAAGTCAGGTATGCTCCATCTGCATTCAAGCATTTAAAGCGAGCTACTTCTCGTCTCTATTCTCTTCCCGGCATGGGTCATTCTACTGCCTGACATCACCATGGCTGTCTAGAGTTAACTGCTGAAGTGCTTGTAGGACTGTGTTTTTACAGGTCTTGTCAATGGTGTTGGCAAAGATGCCCCTCTCCCCCTCACAAATTAAAAGCCACATTATTTGCTGTGAACAGACTATATTGAAAAAAATACTAGTTAATGCAAAAAAAACTCATCAAGAAATTTGGAAAAGAGGTTACACCTAAGCTAAGTAAGTCTTCCACACCACAAACATAGTACTGTTGCTTCCAGCAAGTGACTGTTCACAAACTGCAGTGTGTTTTCCCTCTGCATCAGCATTTATGCAAGATGATTGAAGAGCCTGAAGAGGTTCTCATGGGAATTGAGAAGCCTCTGGTGTGAGTTGAGGGAGCTAAGAGTCCGTTACAGGGCAAATGGATTAATTTGACAATAAGGACAGATTTGCAGCACACCCCAAGTACTCTGTGCCATCTCAGAACTATCTTCTCAGTTTTAACCCTTCTCATCCTGCATCGTATTTCAAGCAGCGCAGTGTAATCTCTGTATTCTGTAGGCATAATTTTGTAGCATTCAGTCAATGCAGCATTTGTCTTATCACATCCAAATCCAAATGAAAATAAAGCAATCTGCTTGGCAAGGGCTAAGCCTTCCCTACCATCCAAAAAGGAAAGCCAAAGACAGTGGCAAAGACTTCTGTGGATGATCTCCATACACTATTTAGGAAGTGGTGTGAAGAAACTCAGGAAGGGAGACTAAAGCCGAAGATAACCATTTGAGGAACTGGAAGAAAATCCAAGTTGTCCTGAAAGGCAGGACAAATACTAGCAATAGTCTTTCTCTCCCTGGTATGACTTTCCTTGACAAAGGACATCACAGAGATGACTTACCTTCAGGTTTCCTTTTGTTGTGAAGGCTCTCCCACAGATGGTGCAGGCAAACGGCTTTTCACCAGTATGGGTCCGTTCGTGAATCTGAAGGGCACTGGCAGAGGAGAAGTTCTTCCCACACGTAGTGCAGATGTGCTGTTTGGCGGGACGGCAGAATTTCGGTCGTGGCACGAGGAGAGGGGCAACACCAGGGGAGAGAGTTGGTGGGCCAATGAAATGGCTAGTGCTAATGGGACGCTCACTGGGCATCTCCATTTTTATGAGGGCTGGTGGGGCTCTAACAAAACCAGCTGGAATACTACTTCGACCTGGAAAGAAAGCAAAGATAACATTTATCCCAACATCCTCCTGCTTCCAAGTTTAAGCCTGGCTAAGATATCCGAGGCCTTGTCTTTGGAGCTGCATGTGCCTGAAGAGCAAAGCACTCCAGACACGTGGCAGGGCTGCCAATACACCTGCTAGGATGCTCTGAAAGAAATCAGCTCATCTCCGTTTCTGTTGGTGACCTTAGGAGTTAAAAGTCTCAGTTTCAGGTCAAATTTAGATCAACATTAGCCTCGATGCTAAAGAGCTCGAAAACCCCACAAAGATTCCAGAGTTTTAACGTCACATTCTTGGGTTAAGCAGTTTTCTGTAAGACACGTATCTTTAGAGAGCTAGAGGGAGGTACCAGGAAGCCCACGAACAATAGCAAGTGCACAGCCTCTCTATTTTACAGATCTCCATGCTTCCCCTTGCAGGAGATGACAGTTCTTAAGTCCTAGAATTTTGAGTCTGACTGAGTCAGGAAAAATTCACAGGGCATAAGCCCTTATCCAGTAGGGGAGAAGGAAGAGGGGAAAGCTGATGAGCTTTTGACTCCTTTTAGTTCTAAAAGAGGAGTCCCAAAATAGGTTGCCTCCAACCCTACTATCCCACCCCAGTTATCGCAAGCATTTCATATTACTCACCATATTCTCCATTTGCAAAGTGTAACCCAGGTTCTTCTTTAATGACCTTTCGACCAATATTGCCGTAAGTTAAATCCAAAGCACCGATGACCCCTTCCATTTCTACAGAACTGTTCTCAGGACCCTCTGATTTATTTCCCGTGCCTGTATCTTCTTGATTGTTGAAACTAGGTGACTTTGACCTTACACTCTCAGCTTGGCTGTTGGCTGGGGACAGAGCCTGGAGCGATGCAGACTCGGAGGCAGCAGGACTCCGTCCATTCTGATAATCTGGATCTCCTGCCACAGAAGACGAATCATTTGTCATGACATCACTTTCTGCTGAGCCATTGTCACTAGACTTCAAGCTGCTTTGACGCTGCAAGCTCAAAGCAGAGTTGACGATCTTCATTTGATTCTCCAGTGCTGTGATTCCAGAGAAGGTGGCTGCTGTGGCTGGTGATTCCGATTGTGCATCGTATGGAGTGGGGGGTTTTGAAGAACTCCTAGGGCCATCCTGAGCATCCAGGTCCTCTTCCATCTCTATGCTTTCCACAGTCTCATCTGGGCGACTGGCGTCTCCGTTCTTCTCAGCCACAGTAGGATCCACATCAGTATTGTCGCAGGTGTTTTCCGGCATTGGTGTATTGGGTATTTGTCCTCCCATGTGCATGCGGATATGCTGCTGCAGCACAACTGCATTTGTAAACTTCTTCTGGCAAATAGGACACGAATGTTGCATCTTCAGAGGAGTATTGGCCCGGTGGACACCATAATGAGTTTTAAGGTTCCCTTTAGTGGAGAAAGCACGGCCACAGATTTTACACTTGAATGGCCTCTCTCCCGTGTGGGTACGATAATGCATTTTGAGCGAGCTCTGGCAGCTCAGCACTCTGTGACAGATCAGGCACTCATTTGGGTCAGCAGTAGATTTGTCGATATTCTCAACCAGTTGCTGAAGCTTCGATGTTTCTGAGCCTTGCTCGTTTGACCCACTTACATGGAAGATGTTCATGCTGCAGGTAGCTTGTGGTGAACTCAAGTTCTGCTCTGTTCCCGATTCATGACTGACTGCCCCTGATGAGGAAGAGCCACCCTCACTTTCTGGAGAAGGCCTTGACTGCAGGTCACTTGAGAACGTACCAGGCAGAGACTCCTTAATGCCTGCTAGGTTGGAGACAGTCTGAGGTGCACTGGTGGCCGCAGAGGTAGGCAGAGTTGTCAGGAGAGGTTTGCTATCCACAATTAGGTTAGACTCATCCAGCGGCACAGACATCCCATACGGGATTCCAGTGCTAGTGGGAACATTGTCCAGGTGCTCAGGAACCGGGTAAGGATTCATCTTTATGTGGGGGTATTTGTCTTTATGACGCTGAAAATGCACTTTAAGGTTTCCTTTGGTTGTAAAGCGGTTACCACAAATGTTACACTTGTAGGGTCTTTCACCCGTGTGGGAACGGAGGTGAATCTGAAGGGCACTGTCATTGCCGAAGACCTTGCCGCAGAATTTACACTTGTGTTTGAAGAACGGCTCTTCTGCATTCGGTTTGCTTTCAGACACACTAATGTTGGGAGGTTTTCCCTTCCCCTTCTTTGAGGAATCTATTACAGAAGAGACAGCCGAAAGTGGATTTTGGAAGATGACGGAGTTGGAGGACTGAGGTAGCAAAGGATTTGGGAACCGAGATATGGAGCCGGGGAGGCTTCTGCTTGCCTCTGGCTTCAAGGGGAAGGAGGAGGAAAGCCCAGCAGGCAGCGAGCTGGTGGCTGCAACGCCAGTGTTAGAATGAGGTAGTTTTCCTTGCTTCAAGGATTCCAGTGATAGGCTCTGGCTTCCAGCTTTTTGTCCGATTAAAGCAACAGCAGCAGACAGCTGCTGAGACATGTGAGCACCCAGAGCTTTTAGTGGATCAGTAGCAGCGGCTATAGAAGGATGCAGGGCATGGGGAGCCATCATGGCGATCTGAATGCGAATTTGCTCGGTCAACTGAATTTGCTGGAGTTGCTGCTGCTGCAAGCACACGAGCTGCTCCAGAATCATGGGGATAGCATTAAAACTGGCTGCTGAAGAAGAGATGGCATCGGAGGTCCGCTGGTTCACAGCTACTTTAGTGCCGCGTATCGTTTGCAAAGTCACATTAGTGTTTGGTACTTTGGATTTTGGTAGATAGCTTAGCCCAGGAGCTGCGGGCGTGACAGGGGGTTCAATTTTAAGGTACATTCCTCCTATTGACTCAGCATCCATTTTTCCTTCTCTCTTCTCCATAGAACCGGTGCAGCCCTTTGCCTGAATGTCCTTGCGTGTTCTGCTATCCATTCGATCACTTGGAAAGCTCCCTAGAGAAGTTTCAGAGAAGCTTTCAGAGGGTACTGTTCCCTCACTGTCATTCATGATTAGAACAGGTGGATTTTTAGTGCAATTTTTCTTATGCTCAAGGAATTCGGAGAGATCAAAGAATTCTGCACAGCATTTCTCACAAATTTTAGTTTCCTCCGTGCGGCACCTTTTGGAACTCATTTCACCATTTCCGTCACCTGGGACGTCTTGTGGACTCCCTTAAAACAAAAGAAAGTCACATTATTAATGGCTAGGTTTAGACTGAGTATCTCCTATTATTAAGACACTGACTTCACCTGAATTGCAGGTTAAAGACAAGACACTGGCACCAAGTTTGCAGACCGATCTGAAATCCTGCACTTTGTTTTTCTGCTAATGAATTTTCAGCTCCAAAGAAATTTGCATCTTAGTTGTGTTTTCAATAAAAAAAATAAAAAAAGGAATCTCACCAGGGAAGAGGTTTATCACAAATCCCTTTATACAGGTAAAGGGACGGTGCAGTAAGGCAGCTACCAGCTGCAAAACAGCTTAAAAGGAACACTCAAGGAGAACGGGTGGTGTCGATCATTGAGCAAAACATCACAACAACTTATTTTGTGTTTGTATTTTAGTTTGTAATCCTCAGTTTACCATCTCACAGAAATTCATACAAGATTGCTAACACAACGACTTAAGAGCAGCTCTTAATGTACACTGACCTATCAAACAACATTTATCCCACTACTACTGAAGAGGGCTGACGAAAGCCAAACTAAGTCCAATGTTAGTTTTTAAATACTTCGAAAGCATCTCGCATAAAAACTTTCTAAAAAGCCACAGCGGTAAAGAAAAGATTAACAACTTACAGGACCCTGCACAAAGGTATGAGCCTACATGGATACTGGCGATTATTAGAGCACGAAGCAACAGGTCCTGCTTGCCAACCACGTGAAGCCACTTTGACCCACGCAGGAGACACCCTGTTTAGCTGCATCTGCAACTCACCTGCTCTTTGGGAGAGGGAGGGAAAACAGAGCTGGTCTGCAAGTCCACTCCTGCCCTTCCTCTACCAGTGCCCCACCAATTACACTGAGCGTACTTCACACACAGAAGAAATTAAAAAAAAAAAAAAAAAAAAAAAAAAAAAAAAAAAAAAAAAAAAAAAAAAAAAAAAAAAAATCAGGGAAATATCAGAACGGGAAGAGGTTAAGAGCAATTCTGAACCAAAACAGGATGTTTTTGCTCAATCTAGCCATCCTTCAAACAACAAACTCACACCCAGCTTGAGGTGGGGCACAGGAGGCAGGAGGTAAAACCTGAGGCTCATACAGCTGCAGGGAAGCGGGAAGGACTGCCCATGGATCGCAGTCCCCATCGGGTGAGATGTCCTGCAGCTCACATGAATTGGCCCACTTTTGATGGGTAACCGGGAAGCGGGAAGGACTGCCCATGGATCGCAGCCCCCATCGGGTGAGATATCCTGCAGCTCACATGAAATGGCCCACTTTTGATGGGTAACTAGGTACTTCACCTCCCGCACACTCCGCGGGGCAGACTGCAGACCTCAACCACTGAGAATCTCTTCTACTTAGGTCTTGCATCTCCAGTAACTCATCTTGGGGCTCAGCTCTGGCTCCATTTTCTAAGAGGAACTGAAGACTCTGCAAGCACAGGAGCTATTTGCGGCTTTCATTCTCAAGGTGTAACTGAACCACACATCTGATACACGTGTATATCCTGTACGTGGCAGGGTGGAGGGGAGGCATGTCCAAGCAACAACGCGAGCATGTTGACTTCTGTAAGGGAGGATATCACAACCCCTGACATTTGTTCGGTTAAGAAGACTTTTATGTATATTCAACAAACCAAACTCCCAACTGTTTAATGTTGAAGGACACGAAATGCACATGCAAGTTCTTTCTTAAAAAACAAACAACTTGATCAAGTAAAAAATGCAAGTTCCAGAGCCCTGTTACACTACAGTCTGAAGAGTAATAAATTCTGATCTGTATGTATGTAATTCTGTTAACCACAGAGATGTCAGGGTTACAAGTCCTTGAACACGAAGGAAAGATTTTCTCAGCACACCTACGACCAAAACCATTTGGATCCTTCATATCTAAACAGGGAGAGTTAAATACACCTTTTTTCCCCTCCTCCTTCATCCCAGACAGTGAAGGAAACAAGAGTAAAAGCATCATCATACATTTTCCACCCCAGATATCATTAAATAGATGCTTCTAAAGTTGATTGAACTCTATGGAAAAGTACACAGAGAAATCTAGTCTGTAGAGAAGTACAAGTAGTGCACAAGTCAGAACTTAGTCAATAAATATGGTCAACCGAGGTCAAGAATGGACATTTTTAAACTCATCTTTGTGAAGTCTGAGCAGATATAATGGGAAAAGAAGCACTGGTGTTGAAGAAAATCCCCTAACTACTCTGTATACTGACTCAAGAGGTCTTTACTTACTTGCCCAACTATTTCCATCCCTCCAACAGGTATTTCACAGAAGGCTAAACCAGCAAAACCTCTTACCGAAATCCTTTGGCATTCAGGGCTTTAACACGCCAATCTATCAGGTCCAACTATACGGTTTCCCCATGCTGCAAAATAACCTTAGGTTTTACTTCAGAAAGCACAAAGCTCTCCCTTCCACAGCATCTCCTCTGCGAGCACATGCTTTTCACGCTGCAGTTTGCACCTCTGTAGTGGCCATACAAAATGTTTCAAGTGGAGTAGACAGGCCAGTATGAACAACTGTTGTCCACCCCCAAGATGATATTCCAGGATAACTACATCTGAAGCAGTTATTCTGAGGGCTTGTTTAGAGCATCTCATCATTTACCTCCCTTCCATTGATAGTACTTTCTTATTTTTCCACCGCTAAGACCACACTAAATTCAAAGCCCCCTTTTCCGATCTCCAGCACAGCCCATGCTCCTAATTTCCATAATTCTGAGAAGCTCCAGATGCAACTTGTCTGGTCTTAAGCACCAGTTATCACGTCAGAAGAAACTCCAGTAAACTGAAGGGCCTGTGCTGGGCAGCAGCAGGCAGCTTGGCAGCCCTGTCCCTGCCTGCTCTTGCTGCCACTGTCACAAACTTCAGTTTCCAGTATTCCTGCCTGACAGTAAGGCTCTAGCTCAGCACTCCAAATAAATTCAATTTCCAGCTTGTATCTACTTGCTGCATGACAAGTAGGGAAGAGTTATTTTCCCTTCTACTTTTGAAAAAGTGAGTATAACATCTTCCCCTATCTCAAAAAGTGGTGGGGTTTCTTTAAGATACAGTCAGGAGAAGCAGGACACTTGGTTATGGTGTAGTGGCTGGAAAAACAAAGGAGCAATTTACTGTTTCTTTAAAAACCAAACAGCTTCTGTAAAACCCTTCATCTTGATTTCTAGCTACATCCTCTCCCCAGCTGAAGGGGCACCAAGCGCCTGCAGTCAGAGCACCTCATTCACCCCAACCCCTGCCCTGCCCCCCGGAGCAGTTATCACTGAGGCGAACTTAATGGACTGAAATTGGGGGCTTTCTCTGCAAAGAAACCTCCCTGTACAGCCAGCTCTGGTCACACACTGTACGAGGATTCACCAAGGAGCCCTGCCGCAACAATTGCTTGTGCACTTCACTTAACCCTCTCCAAAGGCTTCCCAGGGATAGAACCTCTACTGTTTTTTTTTATCTTCCCACCCCCGAATTTCAGGAATGTTATCTCTCAGCATCTAGTTATCCAATAAGTTAGAAGAATGCAGTAAACCCAGCAGGGGGGTTAGATTGAATCACTGGCAAATGGATGGAAAAAATCCACTATTGTGTAGGACAAGCCGGTCATCGACAAGGAAGGCTGATAAAATCCACACAGCTCGAATTAATTTTTAAGGGAGACAGTGAAAAAGGAGTGACATAAGTCTTGTCTCGTTGATGTGATTTCAGGAAGGGTGCTGCTGGCAATTACTGGAATTACCGACTTCCCCCCCCAGCTGTGATAAAATTATATTTTACTTGCATTGGGAAGAAATGGTCAGAGCTCAAGCTTCCCCCAAGAGTTTAAAACCTTTGGTGAGCTTACTTTTTCCACAGACCACGTTTGATCAACTACTTTTGCTCAAACTTTTCTGGTTATTAATATAACCATGCACTTCCCCAGTTAAAATTAACTCATGAAGGATTAGCAAGTAGCCACACTCCAGTCCCGAGGTGAAAACCTCTGCCATCAGCTCCCTGGTGCTCTCAGGCATCGTGCTTCCCTGATTTCGGGCTTCTTCCTGTCCCCAGCTGAAAATCTAGGACTTCCAAGAACTTTAAACTTCTCCCACTACAAAACACCACTTTGAGCATTTTCTTTAAGTGTAACTACGACAAAAATCACCTCCTTGAGTAAGCAAAATGCATGACTGATTACTTACGGAAATTTGCCCAAAGCCTTGCTGTTTCCTATGCTGAATTTATCAGCAGCATTTTTCTAACCCACGAACGGGCCAGAAGCGTGGTACACCCCACGATTAGGATTTTACGAGATTTCGGGTCCTCTCTCAAAGCTTTAATTTTACCATCTGCCTACTCACCCACTCTTTTAATAATCCACCTATTTAACAGAAATATCGGGTCAAGGACAAAACACACTCCAGAATAAACGTTTCTGAGGAGCAAAAAAAACCCCATTATGAGCAAATGCGGCTGAGGGGCGAAAAAAAAAAATTAACACACGCAGGAAAAGCGAAGACCAGAGGCACTGGCTTCAAAGGGCGGGCAGGGCGCCGGCTGCG
>NW_010390392.1:42529-45000 GCF_000710305.1 Buceros rhinoceros silvestris | reverse complement strand
CTGGGTCCCGTGCAAGTGCCCGGTTTGAGGCTGTAATTCCAACTCAGTAAAGGCCAATGCTGTTATTTAAAGAATTGTCGCCTTAGTCCAAAGGAACAAAAACCTCCTGGAATCAGTTAACCTGCTGGCCCAAGAAACCAGCCACCAAAACCACCCGCTTGTGAGGCGCACCCCGCGGGTGGCACCGCTGCTAACAAAGAGCCCGTTCGGGGTGTTCAAGGCGCGCTCTGCGCCTGGGGACGCTGCCCTGCCAGCTCCCGCCTCTCCTTTAGATAATTATTCTTTCTTGCGGGGGGGCGGCGAGGAGGGGGAGGGAGCTCCCCTGGCTTCTAGCCACAGATCCATTTAATTTTCTATCCCCGAAGTCTGCCATTTCTTCCGATTTCACCCCGCAGTGGGGCTCTGGAGCACAAGCTGAAAAGCGTCGCATTTGCAGGGAGCTACAGCCACAGGGGAAGGTTCCACGGGGAGAACCAGGTCATGGGGGAGGGCTCCGCGAGGAGAAACAAATACATTTATCCAGAAATGGGAATTCTCACGAAACACGGGACTGCACCTGCGGATCCACGCGCTGTTGTGATGGCTCTTTGAACATGACAGTGAAGCACGTTTTCAGTGATGTCAGAGCTCAGAAGGGCAGCCTGGTTAAGGCGAGCGGATTATTTTGTCTTCTCTGGATCTTTACGCCAGCGTTGGGCCTTTACTACTAAAATTTAAGCGCACATGAAGGCTTTTTGTCAGCCAAACTTTAAAACGGCCTCAAAACCCCTTAAAACAATTAAATGACTGTATCAAGTCCTCTTACTAGTTCAGTTGCAGCAGATGTTAAACGCCGCAGCCCGCACAGAACCGCAGCGTTTCCTGGTGCTGCCCTTCCAGCTCACCAGGGTGGTTCACATCGCAGTGAGACCCTTCGGGTCAAGATAAACCCACCCTGCGCTAACAGCGGTGAAAGGGGTGACGCTGCTGGTTCTACCTTTTAATTCATTTGATCCAACTGTTGACTACAATTAGAAAGGAAAACTGTTGGAAAAAGGATCCTTTAACACAGTCAGAGTACGAATTACAGCAGTTAGAAGTGAAAGGCCTCGGGCTTCTGTATTTTGACACGCAGAGTACTGACAGTGTAAAAAAAATAATTACATTTTACTCATAATTGTTTCAAATCCTTGAATCAGGTTGTGAAAGGTTGTCCGCTCGTCGTGCTTCAGTATCCAGCACTTCCTCATCAGCTGGTCCACCTGCCAACCACAAAAGAGGCATTTTCTGAGGACGCCTGGAACATTTAACTGGTTTTCCCAGTAAATACAACGAAGCTGATTCTCACTACTGTGAAATCAGGAACACTGACAGCAACATGCTACAGCTTTCGATCAGAATTAGCCACTAGCTGCTACCAGGAGCTTTTTCAGTAGAGGTTTACATCTGCCTGTGCAGACAGTTGACACAGTGGTAGTGTGGACAGCTTAAAACACCACCACAGCTTCCCCCCAGCTTGAGCAACGGCTGCTGCGCACCCCAGCAGTTACTGGTTTAACAGGGATGCTGGCTGGGAGCCTCTACAGGCCAGGCCGGTGCAGACACTGGGCACCTGTGAGAGCGCGAGCGGGACGGGCAGATCCTCCTCAGCTCAGCTCCGACCTTCCAGTGCGGGTGGAGCAGGACTCGGGGCCATGCTGAGCCCCTCGTGCACACATGTCACCTGCCCCTCGCCTCCCTACAGCCAACCCTGGGCTCATGGCTCCAGCGGAAGCCGCAGGTCTGTGACCCATCGCCGGGGCAGCGTTTGGCTGTGTGCTGGCTCCTCCAAGGGCAGGGGTAGACGGGCTGCGCGGTGGGGTCTGCTAAGCGAGACCCTGCTGAGGTGTGTCTCAGTCTGAGTTGCTGCACACCCAGGATCTCTGCACTTCAAAAACCAGAAGGATTCTGAGTGAATTTTGCATGGATCCAACAAATAAAGGAAAGTTGTTAACCTTTCTGAAGACGAGTTGTGACCTTGGGAACGTCAGTGTCAAAAACACACTAAAATAATGTTAAAAACCCCTTTACAGTGGGGAACCTGAAGCTCCCCCTACCAGGAGGAGCCGTGAACGCATGGTGCTTTTGCTGCCCATTCAGTGTCACGGGAAGGGCACCGTTACCAAAGCGCGGGCGCATCCATTACCTCCTCTGGGCAGTTGGGTGGACACGGCAAACGCTTCTCTTCTTGCAAGACTCGCACCAGCCGCGCTACCGTCATCTGTCCCTGCGTGGGGCCGATCATCTTCAGGAACTCCTGCGAGAAGAGCGGGAGTCAGCCATGCCCCCTCACCCCGCGCAAACCCAGGCTGCTGCAGCTCAACAGCAAGGTGACAGTTTTAAGGTGAAAAGGAGCAGCAGATGGTACAGGTACCCTGACCGTCCCCGCTTGTGTCAGAAAACACGATAGTAACGTTTGTAACAGTTTCCTCACCAGGACACACAGCCACCAC
>NW_010390392.1:22043-42302 GCF_000710305.1 Buceros rhinoceros silvestris | reverse complement strand
CATTCCACTTCTTGTTTCAAAAAATAATAATAAGTATCTTATTTAAGCAGATTTAGCCACAATTTCTTTCACAGCCACTTACTGCCATGGGGCTGCACTCGGAGTCGCAGTAGGTCAGCAGCTCGTACAGTGTCACCCCGAAGGACCAGACATCAGAGGCGATGTAGAACTTGCTCTGGAGCAGGCACTCGGGAGCGTACCTGCGGGGACAGCGGGACAGCGTTAGCCCTCACCCGGACCCAGCCACATCCACACGCGTTTAAAGCGAACCAAAGGGGCTCTGACGGGTCTTTGTCCAGGCCTCTTCACAAAACGGGGAGAATCTAAAAGCCAATGTCTGCAGGAGCAGAGGCGTCGCTCCGCTGCGTAGGCAGGTTAAAAAAAAGGGGGTAGAAGCTAGTACCAGAACACGGGGCTGTCCAGGTCGTCCTTGACGGTGTAGTACTCCTTATCAGTCTCGATGGCTTTGGTGAGGCCAAAGTCCCCGATCTTCACTCTGTTCTCGCTCTCAACAAGGACGTTTCTGGCTGCCAAGTCACGGTGCACGTACTGACGGGAGCCTAAGTAGTCCATTCCCTGCGAGAGGACAAAGCCTTTTGTGCTGGTGTCTCCAATACTTAAGTCACTTGGTTTCCTCCAAGTGACTGCCTCCAGGAAGCTGCCCCTTCTGAAGCTCCCTGGCTCCTGCGGTAATCCCCTCCCAGGTTTCCCACAGTGGGTTCTCTTTCTGTTGGCACTTTCCAGGGTCGTTTTCTGGTAACACCCCCCCCGGCCCCACCCCGCTTAAACTCAGTCTTTGGGTTCATAATCTGTTCCTGCTTCATGCTGTTTAATTTTCAGCTCAGCAGCCACCGTCTCCAGACCCTTCTCTCCACAGCAGCGGTTCCTTTGGATGCTGCTTATCTACCTGCCCAGTCCATCACCATCACAAACCCCCAGCCTCTTGCAGAAAGCACTCGGCTTCGTGAGGCCTCGCTGCACTCGAGCCTCCTCCTTGCTCTGGACTTGCATATTGCTCCTTCCCTCTTGCCGACACACCCTTTCTCAGTGCTGTCCTCCCTCCTCACACTTAGAACCCGGCACCAGGAACAGCTCTGTCTGAGTGAACTTCCATGGTAGGGAACCTGGTCACTATTCTCGTGCTGATCTTTGGGCCAGTAGCGGCCGAAGCACAGGAGAGGCTGCTTTAGGGGACAAAGCAAGGAAAATGGGTTTGTTCATCAAACAAGCCTCTCCCACACTCCCCCCTCCCTCTATTAAATTGAATCTTAAACTAAGGGAGCAGCAGAGGATGCTCCGGTGCCCAGCTCACCTTGCAGATCTGAACCGCGTACTTGAGAAGCTGCTTGAGATTGATTTTGTTCTTGTTCCGGGGCAGATACTCCTTCAGGCTCCCAGAAGGAAGGAACTCCATGATGAGTTTAATCCCACTGCCTCCTGAAAACAGAGCGTGTGTTTAATGTGCAGCCACACGACCCTTCTCACGTCATTAACACCAACAGCTTTTGGACAAGCCCACTGCACTGGGAGCATTCGTAACGATACCACGTGGCCATGGCCAGGCCGCAGGCTAACGCCCGTCAGCAGTCACTGAACCAGCCCAGAGAATCTGTTCCAGGCAGGACAGTCACTGAACGTGACTTAAGGTTTTTAATAGTGTCTTAAAACACTGCAAACAAACACAGGACCATGAGGCGATAGAGCTCTTTGCTGTTAACAGCATGTGCGTCTAGTAATGACCTGGGGGCGGAGGGGGTCAGCCGACACACAGCCTGCCCAGGGGGTCATTCTTCTAACGGAATTGCTGAGAAGAGCGACCACGTTGCTCACACCCAGATTAGCCAGGCTCAAAAATGGGCAAAGAGGGACTTCAGAGATAAATTGCTGCTTTTTCCATGAAGAAGAGATCTCAACCCATGAGACTGAGCTGTTCTGCTTTCTTAAATGTTTCAGTGTTAAAGGAAAGCCCTTATACTTGTCATATTCTACGTGAAGACTTACCGTCTTCTGTGCAAATTCCCTTGTATTTGACAATGTTCTCATGATAAAGATTCCTCAGGATTTCTATTTCCTTCTTGAGATCGGCGATGTGATTCCCTCCGCTCTCCGGCTTTAGGGATTTGACTGCCACTTGCTCCCCTGTATTGTCGCCTTCTGGGTCGTACCTGCAGAGCTCAACCTTGCCGAAGTGGCCCTGATTGGAAAAGAAGAGAGTGTCAGTTAACACCTCTCCCTACGGTGTCCCTGGTGCAGTGGTTTGGGCATTTTTGACTCCTCTTCCTGTTGTCCCCCACACACAAACACTCCTCCGTGTTCTGACGCTCCTCTCACCTCTCCCAAATCGCGGATCCTTTTCAAGAATCGTTTCTCGAAGAGACTAGGATCGACCTCCGTACAGGGCTTCTTCTCCGAGACGATGTCAGGATCTGGGGGTGGAAAGAACAGTCCCAGGTCAGGCAGGTTCCTGCAAGGACATCTAGGCCGTGACACTTCATGGCGTCCTCGCTCCCCTCCAGTCTGCTGCGGCTGGAGTGTGTCTGTCCCTGCCCTCACAGCGGTTCGGGTTTAAATCCCCCCTGCTTTGTGACAGGGAAATCCTTCCGTTTGTCTGTGCCACTATCGCTGGCTGATCTTCCTCCCTCGCTGGGTCTCGTTCCAGACTGACTCAGTTTTCTCTTGGTGCACTTCCCACCCCGCAGCCGACATTCAGCTCCTGTGATTATTTACTGCTGGCTATAGGATGTCACCTTTTGCCCTTAATTGATGTTCCTTATTTGCTCTGAGGCAGCTTCAACATCGGATGAACCAGGACACAGATCTGTGTTAATACTCTGCCTTGGTCCTGTGGAAATCTCCTGGAGTGCAAAGATGGTCTCGAAACTACCTTAAGCTGTTGTCTAAAACATGGACCATCAGATGAAACAGCCGTAACCCCTACACACCCCAGCCACACTTTCAGCACGAATTAAACACTCGCATCCTGTTTGTGCTCATCTACAGGAAGGGTCAGTCCCACTCTTGTAGGGACAACGTGCTCCTGTCGGTACAACCCTTCACACGGAACGCTGCCCAAATACACCACCCCTCCCTCCTTCGCTCCCTCCCTCCCTCCAGCAAACTGGCACCTTACTTTGCTCCTCCAGTTTGTTGATGTCTCTCATGATGGCTCTGAAGAAGGGTCTCTGGTGGGGGTCGTAGTTCATGCACTGTTTCATCAGGTCAGCCAGCTCCTTGCACGACGGGGTGGCCAACACAAAATGCCCCTCGTAGAACCTCTCCTTCTGTAAGGCACAGATGGAAACTCTGGCGTGAGTTTTAGCTTTTAGCTTAATAGACTCATATTCTGCATCAGAAAATGTGACTGTTAGAACCTTAACTCGTGAACTTTGCCAAGGAAATCCTCCTTTTCAGTAGCAAGCTAAACCACCTGCCCCCAGCAAAGCATGATTACTGTGCTCAATCGAGTGTCGTTTGGAGCAACCACTTAAAACACGTGACATTTCTCAAACACGCTGAAGATTTCACCTCTCAGAAGGTTTTATTTTTCTCAGAGATTTGCCATATTACTTATGCACTGGGACAAGAGGCCGAGTGGAAATGCCTGCCCACAATCCTGGCTGCTCTTTGCAACCAGCAGAAGGCACCAGCTCGGGGGCAGGTGGGAGGAAGGTGGGCTCGTGTGTTTTCTAAGCTCTGCAAAACCACCCCGGCTGTCTGCCGCATGTGGGAAAGGGGCTGAAGCCAGGGCAGCAAGTTCCTTTCAGCCACCTCCTGTTAACACAACGTGGGCATTGAGTCAAGGACTCAGTCATTTCCTTGGGGCGAGCAGCAGCTGCCTCGCTCCATCCCCTTCCCAGTTCGGCAAAAGGTCAAGAGAGACAAAGCACATTCGGAAAATATGCTGAGGGACCGCAGTGGAGATGGTCAGAAACGGCCCACAGTAAGGCACAACAAGATTTATTTAATTTCTTCTAGGGCTTCAGCATAAACAACGAAGGTGTCCCACAGGAGCCTAGTTCTGACCCAATGTCCACAAGAAATAAGCTGTGAGAGCACCAGAAGTTCTGTTAATTGTTGTTTTGACTGCTCAGGTCGAAGCAATAATTAGTAGTTTTTGCAGTAAGGACAAGAATTGCTGCTGTGGCGCCCTGTGGCGGCTGGGAGAGATCGAGACCTGCTGAGCTGAAAGCAACTCAAGCTGGGTATGGAAACCACAGCACCACAGAGGATGTACCTCAGATGTCAAGGTGAAGGTCATGTAACACAGTTTTACCTCTGCTAACGTCTTGTCCTTCAGTGGTATTTCCCCATTGTAGCAGATCTCCCACAGCGTCGTACCAAAACTCCACTTGTCTGCGGCAATGCTTAAATTTTTGGAGTCTTCAACACATTCGGGTGCAATCCAGGGGATTCGCTCGATGCATTCTGAGGTAAAACACAGAATCGATTCATTTTAGAGTTAGTCTCAAAGGGCTAAAAAAACCCCAGCTTCTAAGTGTATGATCTCACTAGACTGAACGTGACTTTGGAGAAACGAAGACAATAAGCACCCACTGTCAGCAACACTCCTTTTCTTCCAGGTATTTATCAGATTCACGAGAGCTGATTATTCTAGAGCCAGTTCTACCTTCTAAAATTTTATCTCCTCTTTTCCCCTGTCCCATGGGATGCCGGTCCCGTACCTTGTCTAGACAGCACCGTTATGGGTATTCCTGGGTCGCTCAGCTTGATGAAAGGTCCATACTCAGTGTCAATTCCCTCTCTTGCCAGCAGGATGTTTTTAGTACACACATTTCCGTGTACCAAATCTTTGTCCTCCTACAGTAAGAGAGGAAAAACTAGTGAGTGCGGTGAGCTAGTGATGTGCTCTGACATACCTATAGCACAGGAGATGGCTGTAAAATACTCCCAAAATACGGCTTGGAAGAAATTATCTGAGGGAAAGGAGGGAAACATACTGTTCACATTTAAGCATTTGTATTTGTAGAGCTGATGGAGTTGGGAGAAAAAAACCAAACCAAAAAGACAAAGAACCTGCTCTAGTTGCAGATGTCCCTGCTCACTGCAGGGGGGTTGGACTAGACCTTTGAAGATCCCTTCCCACCCAAACCAGTCTGTGATTCGATTCCTTGCTCATTGCAGGGTCCCATTATGTGAGAAAGGAAACCCCTTCATTCCTAATGCACATGAAACCTCTGCAGTGTTCAACTGCAGCAGCTACCGGCAACGCTTTTTACGAGGTTCTTACCAAGTAGCTTAGGGCGCTTGCAAGTTGCTTGGCGACTTTGAATTTCCAGGGAGTTGTCAGAACTTCACTTTTCCGATGCATAAACAGATCCAGAGGCCCAAACTCAACAAACTCTTCAACCATGATATCTACAAAGTCAGGTGCGTGAAGTCAGCATTGCAATAACCGGCATCTGGAGCAAGCTAACAGGCCTGCTACATCTTCCCCCGCCCCAGGCAAGGTGGTTACACTTTTATTTCACCTTCCTCAAAGTTTATGTCAGTGCTCAGGGTCCAAATTAAAAAGGCTGAGAGAGTGGCTTTACATAGTAAATGAAGAGCAAACCAGGAACAAAGCATTTCAAAGCCCACGGGGGAACACCTCCTGCCAGAAGGCTGGTTGGGACTGAGCTACTGCTATCATCTGGCACTCCCGCCTCAAGGAATCATCCCATAAGACATTTATTCAAAGCCAGCACTGGAAGAGGAAACTTGTTAGTAGAAAATAGTTTGCAGCTGCCTTGCTGCTCCAATTCCACCTCTGTCTGCACTGAAAATTCAAGAGGCAGCGGCTGCTACCCCCATCTCCACACTGCTAGCACTGAGCTGAGTGGCTGCCCTGTCCCCACCGAGCCTGCTGCTGCCCAGAGAGATGTTCAGGGAACTCACTTTCAATGTCGCGGACACAGACGCCGTGGAGGAGGACAATGTGCTTGTGAGACACCTGCCTCATCATGCTCGCCGTCTCAAAGAATGCCTGTTGAAAAGTGAGAGAGGTCAGCCCTAAAACTGCTGGTCACCTCGGCAGCCAGCCAAGCGTTCACCCAACACAGGGCATCCAGAAACAAAACCATCTGTAAAAGATCACCGTGTTTCCTAGTGACAGAAAAGGTCACACTGCAGTAACGGGGCAGTGGAGTGCTGTCAGAGGTGTGGTGCAAGCAACCACTGCTCTTCTCGGTCTCTGTGTCCCCTGTGTGACACATCAGCCTCTCTTACTGCATGACTAAGCAAAACAAGCTCCAGCGCCTCGCCTGTGGCCACGTCAAAAACAGAACCAGTGAGACTCGCAGTCCCAGGCACCAGGCGGAGGTAACCTCTGGCAGGCAGCAGTGCCCTCGCTGAACACCACGGCTCGCACCTGGATACAACAGCGCATTTCCCACCACAGCGAGGTCTGGGTCCGTTTTCCTCGTGCATATGGTGTGCACACGTGTGGGCTGGAAGCACTGCTGTGCCCCAGCCAGACCTGATGCTGCTGCCTCTCTAAGGAGATCAGCTTACTGAGCACCTCGAGAGTGCTGGTAGGCGGCAGCTTTGTCCGGTGAGATACCTTCAGCATCTTCCCATTCCCTCACTATCTACACAACCCCTGTTTTTTAAAGGCTTGTCATAGTCAACCACATACACTATGGTAGTATTTGCAGTACAACACACAAAAAGATAAAAACTTGCCAAAGAAATGTCTCTGTGGCTGGGGTCCAACACTTTGAGGAGGACTTTGATCTCTTTTTCATTTTGATAGACTTCATTCTCATCACCTTTGTAGTTGAGAATCCCCGAATAAATCTGTGTTCTCGTCCCTCGTCCAAGATGTTCACCCTAAGACAGAACACACCATGTATTTTTCAAACCAGGACATGAAGCAAACAAGTGTAGATTTGCACAAATACTTGAATCTAGCATTCGACTCTGCCTTTCCATGTAGAGAGTGGACACAGCTCTCCACTTGATGTAGCTGCAGAAATGATTACAGCGAGAAACCAACGACAGCGCGTTACTCTGCCGTAGCGGGCTCTCTGTGCACACCCGCCACTTCAACCTCATTTGTATTAAAGGGTTATTACATCTCCATTGACATCAAACAGGTTCAGTGTTTAACACTATTACACTAAACACCAAATGAATAAATAATAAGTGGCCTCTTATTTACTACTGAGGCAATCTTTAATGTGTTTCCAAAAGTTAGAGGAAGTAATATTTCAATGGAACACTTTGTTTGAGAAAGCAATTTCCTCCTAAATAACAGAGGATTCCACCTTGGGGTGTTTTTGCAGGAAGCCTGCATGCTGACTGTAAATACACCAATCAAAAAACAATTAACATCATCTAGATCTGTCCTCCCCTGCCCGTGATTAAAAGAAAAACCAAAAACCCAGAAAACCCAAAACTTTTCATTTAACTGAAGACATTAACTGTGTGATTCAAGAGCTCACATTAAATGTGATTTGTGCATCCAGGTCACAGGCATCGCTAACTGCAAATGACTTGTCAGAAAATCTGGGCACTAAATCAGTTTGGAACACAACATTTTGAATTCTAAGGCTCTTCAAAGCTTTTGAATACTTCAACTTTTTTTTTTTTCAGTGTGGGATATTTTACTGTAGGAAACTTGAGGTTTAAGATTAAACCCCAGCTGCCTGTTTCTCTGCTATGTCAGACTTTAAATCAGCCATATTTAGCAATAAACAGGCTAAGAGTAACAGCTATTAAGACCTTCATGAGTTGTTAAGAATGACCTTAGAAGCACCTCTTTGCACAGATATTAGAAAATTGCTCAAATACCAATTTTCCTTCTAGTGCAAACCAAGCCTCACTTCTTTTTCTGCACAAGGATATCTAAATTCTGCAATAAGAGGGTTTAATCAAAGAAAGATTCCAATTAAGTTTTGCTAAGGAGAAGTGGGAGTGGAAGAACCAGCCGGAATGGGATGATTTTGTATTACCGGACTGGCTGCAGTGGGCTGCCACTCTTGAGAGACCCACAGCTCAGCAGCTTCCTACCTGTATGATTTCTTCCTTGAGGATTCGGTGGAAGCTCAGCTGCCCCAGGTGATAGACCGGCTGCCATTCCTGCGCCTTCTTGGTTGCAACCAGCAAGTTGGAGATTTCTGGAAGGCAAGGAGAGAAAATATTCTTGGAGACTTTCCAACAGTAATTGCATTCATCCCCCTCAGTCAGTAACATCTTCACATATGCTCACTGCAAGGTCAGTCCCCACCAGAATGAGGAGCAGGGGGAAAAGAACAAACTTTGACTGAATTCTGCTCAAGGAATTTCTATTCTGTCATTCGCCAGAGAATTCACTACAGCAGAGCTACATATTTTACATTCTATAGACCACATTAGCCATACTGGGGCTGACATTAAGAAACTGAATATTTTACGGCACACGGGACTAAAAGAGGCACCATCTTTGCTGTACATTAAGTAAAATAACACATGCTCCCTCCACCAGCATCTCCTTCCCAGCAAGCAGATGGGTAAGGGACAGCTGGAGTCTCATTTCATTGGAATTGAACTGGGAATGGGAAATGAACAGAAGGAAAACACTTCAAAAGGCCGGTGCTTCCTCCCACTGCTTCTGGTCAGGGAGAGAGGCATGGTTAGATCCAGAAGTCTTGTGTGCATGAGTTTTGTCTTCCTGTGTTTCACAGCAGGTGTTATTTCTCACAATACGACGGGTTTAGATGTCTGTGTGCATCTGGCCTTCCCAATACTGCAAGCAGAACACGTATGTCGGGCCTAAGCTGTGACCTAGCGCTCCAGAAACAGTCAGTAACGAACCACACACTGGAAAGAACAGCCTTATTTCTGCATCCTCTGAACTTCTTTGTGAATAACGACTTAAATAGATTCTAAAAGAAGAAAAAAAAATGAAACAGGGAGAACAGGGAACAGCACAGACAACACGCTGCATCCCACTGTAACTAATGCCAATGAAAAGCTGAAGAGGGCAGTCAACTCCTTGACTCCTTTTATATTATTCCAAATACAGCTGTCAAAATGTAATCAAAATGTCAAAATGTATACTCTCTCCATGCTCCAGACAACTGAAGTGTTGGAAAGCTCAGTGTCTCCCTACAGGGCACTCTCCTCTAAAACCGCCCGATGCAGGTAATGAATGTAGCTCCGTTATTCCCCTTACCTTAACAGGAAACCATTATCTGATCGACACAATCATGCCACTGTGTTTCCTCTTTCATACAAAATTCATCTACGAGACACTTGCAGCTTATAGCAAACAATTTTGCGAAGTGTTAGCACTAACAGTTTAACAAATGCATGATTGTCTCAGCCCTCTCAAATCTGACCTCGCAGAAGGAATTCCTGTCTGCAAGGCTGTTCTGCTGCTCACAGTTGCAGTCCAAGCCTTCCCTGCTGCTCCACGGAGATTAAGAGGGAAAACGACAGCTCATAATGAGAGCAAACAAGCTTCAAACCAAAGGCTGGAACGCAGCCACTGCAGGCTGCAACCCTCCTTTGCGACAGGAACGCACTGTGATGCGTGGTGGTACCACCTGGCATATGCGACTTGGCTGAGCAGAGGAAGAACCTTATATGGTCCCTGCTTCGCCACAGCGTGTCAGCCCATCGCTCTGAGTCAGCTGTGGCATTTTCTTCTGAAACAAATCTAGTTCCACCTCTGCTGTCGATACTGCAGGGCCAGCTGCTTAGGCGCAGAAAGGGAAACCAGAGCTTTTCTCGCTCTCGTTTGAAAAGTTCACACAAACAAGGTTCAAGAGAAGCAGCAGCCCCCGGGCAGCCTGTAACACTGACAAGGAGATGCCTAAAACCCTGCTCACAGTGCTTGCTTTTGTTATCTGGCAAGAATCCTGCTCCACAGAGAAGGAAGAAGCTTTACAGAACATTTTTTTAGTGACAAGAGCTAAGAATGCCTCCTGCTTCTGGAGTCTGTTTCCTTTCAACAGCAAAGTTTGTGGCCACTCTTAAAGACAGCCCACCTCTTGGTTTTGGTTGGCAGCACCTCTTCAGCGTAAAGCTTATGTTGTCTGTCCGAAGGATTTGTCCTTTCAGGTGATCCATCAGTTCTTTTAAGGATGAGAAAGACTTGTTCGACCCATGCAGGAAGTATCCGCCTTTCTTCACCTCAATCTGGAAGTTTTTGTATTGGATTGAATTATTTATCACCTGCTATTGAAGGAGAGGGGAAAAAGAAGGCAAAACACAATCACTAAAGTGAAAGAATGTTTTAAAGCCAAAAAAGCTCCCCAAAAGCCTCTGAAGTTACATGCAGGACCAGTTAATCCCTTGCTTTTCAGCTCTAGCGTACTCTAATCAAACTCCAATGAAGCAGAAAAAGGCCCTAAAATTCCTATAAAATTCAGTCCCAGGAAGACTCCTACCAACACACAGATGCAGTCACCTGTCAAGCCCTCTTACAGCTTCTGTGTTTTGCAGGGCCTGAAAGCAGAAGCCCTGACTCTTCAAAAGGAATTTTCTCCTCCCTTGGTCAAGAATTGCACAATCTGGACCACGGTTTCAAAATCTCCACTTAAAAATAGCCAAACTCCCTTTCACAACCCAGATTGTTCAACAAGTGAAATGAAATTTCAGACTGTTGTTCAAACCTTCCAGCTTCATTAAAATGTACCAAGGAAGAATGACTGGACTTTGGTACTTAACTATCTGAAGCACGTGCCCTTTTGAGTTCTACCCTCTACTCCTGCTTCCTTACCTCTGCCACCCTGCAGCTTCACACCACCTCCCCCTCTCCTCTCTAAACCTCACAATGAGGTTAAATGAAGTCCAAGACAAAATGTCTTGTTTCAGTGCTCAGCTGCCCTGTCTGTTACAAGACAGTGTTGATCACACCGAGTTTTTGCAAGTGTCTACAGAAGATGAACCAAATATCAATGCCAAGAGATGATGAAATTTACTCAAGAGGTTTTTTTCACTGTTTCGTTGTTTCTTGTTTCATATGTCCCTTCTTGACCTCATAATTGATTCTACTAACATGTTTAAGTCTTTCACAAATTATGTTCCACCAGCTAATTGCGTGTACATTCCCTTCCGTGGTAAAGGCAACTCCTCTGCAGCGTGTCAGTAGAAAGACATTCATATAACTAAATCCACATTCAAGAAACATTAGCTCAGTTGCAGTGACTAATTCTGTATGTCACTCTCACACCGTATGAGTTTTAAAAGCTTAATTTCAATCATCTTCCTGCAGTTTTACTGCTACGAATGGAAATGTTCTGGAGGTAATGAATTTTATTTGTAGAGACAGCCCAGGTGCCCAGGGAAAATGAAGCCATGTGTATGAGTATCTACCCTCCGCCACATCCGCTATCAAGGATAAGAGTGCCTGCCCTAAAGACGAAAAATATCTCCACATGGATTGCAAGGAGCTCCTCAGATTAGCATTATCAGATTCCTGCTGGGAATGGAATCGTACCTCTGGGCCTTCAGAACAAGTCACTGTCATGAGAATGTGGTTAAAATTGGTGCAGCTCCATCTCAACACGTACATTCCCACTTCGTTCCCTTCCTGTCGCAGTTTGTTGATGGCGTATTCCGTGCTGAAAGAGCCAATGGACAAATGAGGAAAACCAACAAGTGAGCAGTTACATTCAGTATCTATTATGAGTAGATACACAGGAGAGTAATCCTCTATTTGGGACAAAAACACGTAACGGCAACTTAGAAATGTTTATACTGTTATTATTAAAACGTGATTTGCATGTATTATGCACATCACATTTAGCTGCAAAAGAGAAGGGAAAAAAGTTTCATCAAGCTCTTAGCATGCTTAATAGGTGCAGCAGAAGTATGAGGGCTGATTATTCAAGTGGAAAGACAACATTCAAACACTGTACCAACCAAATGGGTCCGTGGCATCCGTTTTTTATGTTGTGCTCAATCAGCGGGGGAGCCACGTCTGTGCAGAGGTAATGGTGGGCGTCTGCTGTAAGCCTGAAGTATCCATCTATCAGCGATGCAAATGAGAGGGCTTCATCATGGGAGGACAGTTTTAATTCCTAAAAGGAAAAGATATTTTAGTCAAGAATTCTTCTAGTTCCATTAAAACATTTCAGGAGCGTTTTAATATCCAGCAATTTTTGCATAAAGTGGCTAAAAAATGGTCCAGAAAGCGGTGACAGAAAACCATATACATTTAGGAGACCAACCAACCATCCTCAACCCTTCCCACGCACTATTGGCTCGAAACTTCCCTTTCTCCAGCATGATTTACATTGTGCTGTAACGCTACAAGAGATCTGTAAGGAAAACTCTTGTGCTGACCTTTGTGAGACGCCAGGAATTCAGGGGCTGGGATGGCCATGTTGGATGTGAAGCCAAGGGCACTGTGGGAGCTCCTTTCCAAGTTTAACAGCGAGAATTTGGTATCTATAAACTGACTCTCCTCTCCCTCCCTCCCAGGTCCTCTCCATTTGTCCCCTCTCTGCCATCCTTGCTGAGCAACTCCTTCTTGACATTGCCTGTGGCTATCCAAGCTGTCCAGAGGAAGGCCATGGACTGAGAAGTGTCTCAGGGAGGTGACCAGGCACTGGTGATACACCGTAACAAAGTGCTTCTAAACTAGCATCTGTCAGTGTGGAGAAGAGCACATTCAACTGCTATTTAAGAGTCCTATTAGAAAATGTTCCTCAAGAAGGCTGTCACCTGTTGCCCAAGAACACTGTGTCACTCCAGCTTCCCATGCGAGGGAAACCTACACAAGGCTTGGTTCTTACCATCTTTTTGTTATCCTGCTTGTTAATGCTAACTGTAGACTCCTTGATGACGATGTGGGTGATTTCAGGAAAATAGGAAAAATTGTTCCACGAGTCTCGGATTTTGTGTTTTTCTTCATCCTTTTTGTTTTTGCCATCAGATTTTTTCTTCTTCTCTTTCTCTGTCTGTACAGACTGCAAATACAGTGCGGATAAAAGTATATTAATAAAAACATAATAATTTTTAGCACAGTGTTTTTACTCTAAAACAAAAATCCATCCAAAATCAATCCATCGATATGCCTAATTAATCCACCATAATGAAGCTGAGCATCTTACAGCTCAAAAACCATTGAAAATTGTTAGCAACTACTAATCTTAAAAATATCAATCTTCAGGCTGAGCAAAGTTTCCTCCTAGTCACAGAAAGGTTCTCACTGAGATGAAAGTCTTTGGTTTAGGCATTTTGACAAATAAAACCTCTCAATCAGCAGAAACAAGAGCCTTACAAGGAACAGGCTACACTTCTTGCCAAATTTTCTGCTCAAATACGAGTTCTTCTGTCCCTCCCCCCATTAATATGATCATTCAAAGCAGAAATTCTCCATCAGAGGTAGCTAAGTAAGTTACATCTAAACAGAGTGAAGAACAATACTGTATGCTACGGAGGACAGCTGTCGGCAGGGCTCCCGTCACTGTGGGGAACTGAGGCAAGCCAAAAGAGGTCTGTTTATTCAAGTATTGTACGTGGAGAAGAACTGTGGAATACGCCATAACCCCGTCAAACCTGGAGCATATTTAATATTGACGTACACAAAGTACCGAAGAGGTTAAGCCAAGTGGCCTCTGGTAGCTGCCCCGACACAAGGAACCTATAAAATATCACTGACATGAGAAAGCTTAGCTTGAATGTCACTTAGCTTTAGTTTATTCATGAAAAGCCTATGAGCACGAGCAAATGCAGCACCTGGGGCGCCACACACAGACAAAGCACTAACCACCTTTGATAAAGTCAGAGCGCCAAACCCTAAGGGTCTCCACAGCAGTTAGCCCTTCAAGACTTGTGCCTGGTCTAACAACAGTACAGTCGTTACTTCTCCTGGTGAGCAGGTTGCTCACAGAGCTTGTGTAGCGTCCATCCTTGCAAGTTTTGAAGACCAAAATGGGTAAAGCCCTGAGCAACCTTGTCTGATGTCAAAGCTAACCCTGGACAGGGGGTTGGACTAGAGACCTCCCGAGGTCCCTCCCAACCTGCAGAATCCCACAGTCCTGCGGAAGAAGCCCTTTCAATAAAAAGCTGATCTGCAGCATCTGAAGATCACGACCATTTTTTCAATGGTTGTTAAGTCCCCCAAAGCAATCCTCCAACTCCCATTTCTCAAGGGATACCTACAGCTGGCTTGAGCCTCCACTGAATTCCGTTGTTTCCCGTTACGATGACTTCATATTGTGGGGGGGTCTCACCGTCTCCACAATTAAATCCATTTCTTTCATTCTCAGATGAAATCAGCAAATATGAAGTCTCGAAAATTTCTGCTCCAAAATGTTTAGTCAAGGTCTCCATCGTGGATAAGTATTTAACTTTCAGATCGCGCGGAGACACCTTAGTGTCGCAAATGGTTTTGTTGTTAAACTCTTTAAGGAAATGCTTGAAAACGTTATTTATCCGGATCCTGGTTAAGAAATTCCTCTGTCTGATAGTCTTGTTCAGAGTTTCAGGAATGTAATGCTTATAACTAGAAGGAAAAACAATGCTACAAGTTAATAGTGTGGTCTCCTAAACTTTTACCTCTCAAATGTGCAGCTGCCTTGCTTTGAAAGTACTTTACAGAGAACAAGATGCAGCACACCACTGTGCAGCTGGTACTGCAGCAGTGGTTTCGAGCATCAATACCCACAGGAATTCAAATTACACACTGATCCGAAAGCTTTTTAGCCAGACAGACACAGGCACTCAAATCAATAACACAATTCACTCTATCGGTTTTCTCATTAGGCTGCCACTTACCAACACTGCCATTTCTGAACCTGCTAACCCAGACCCCGGCATTTACAGTAAGTCAGTTGGTACTCAACGCATCGGGGTGCTGCCCAGATTTCAAATACTCTCCAGGTAAGAGAAAAATCACGTTCTCTGATACACACCCCTATTGACAAGATGAGGGAGACCCACTTAGCAGTAGTAACTGGAGTTTGGAGTAGTAGCTGGAGCTTGTAATTCTGGTACAGACAGACTCTGGAAGGTAAGGTGGCTAAAATCCCTTCTGGAGGAGAAGTGCAGCAGACTCAGCAGTGACAAAGAAGTCATTCCAGCTTACCTGATATCTTTGGGAAGCTCTGGAAGCTTCACATCCTTCTCAATGGCATAGTGAGAGATTGCAAGGACAGCCATCCCCAGACATTCATTTTCGATTTCATGGACCTCTTGATCATTTTTAGGATCACGGATTGGTGCCAGGCCTTTCACTAAGTCATACTGACCCTTAATAGGAAGCAAAAAACAGAAAGCTGCCAGATTTGGTATTTGGCAATGGTTGTTTATGAGCAAGCGACATGTCACAAGATGACAGGCTCTCCTCAAGCAAGAAGATTCACCCAAAACTGAAAGCCAGGACAGGAAGGGGTAGGAGAAGAAGGGAAGAGCTGTGCAACAGATGCAGTCTTCTCTTAGCCCAGTGAAACAGAAACACAGGAAAGCACTGGTCACTCCCCAAACCCAGCCTCAGAAGAAACACCAACATCTGTGCCTAACAGAAGCCTTTTAAAACAACTGTTTGTGAAACAGGTGGAATCACCACATGGATCGTCGTCACTTCCCCCATACAGCCTGCAGCATTGTGGGTTTCACCAAGAACATCTGTAGACACCCAGGTAGAACCCTGACACTGCTCAGACACTTCTCTGTGCAGCCTGCTCCAGGGCTTCAGAACCCTTTCTGTAAAGAGATTTTTCCCAATATCCAGCTTAAAACTCCCTTGGTGCAACTGGAGACCGTTTCCTCTTGGCCTGTCGCTTGTTCCTGGGGAGCAGAGACCAACCCCCACCTCCCTCCAGCCTCCTGTCAGGGAGTTGTCAGAGCCAGAAGGTCTCCCCGGAGCCTCCTTTGCTCCAGGCTCAACCCCCCCAGGTCCCTCAGCTGCTCCTCAGCACATTGTGCTCCAGACCCTGCCCCAGCTCCGTTGCCCTTCTCTGGACATGCTCCAGCCCCTCAATGTCCTCCTGGCAGTGTGAGGCCAACGCTGAACTCAGGGTAAGAGGCGCGGCCTCACCAGTGCATATTATCAAGCAGCCTAACTTGGTGTCATCTGTGAGCTGACTGAGGGTGCCCTCGATCCCCTCATCCAGATCATTGACAAAGATGTTGAAGAGAAAAAGCCCCAACACTGAGCCCTGGGGAACACTAGCTGTGACCACCGCCAACTGGCTTGAACTCCGTTCTCCACCACTCTCTGGGCCTGGCCATCCAGCCAGTTTTTTACCCAGCGATGTCTAGATACATCCAAGCCATGGGCAGCCAGTGTCTCTGCTTTATCTCTGTCCTTCATCATCTGGTGTCTCTACAAACCTCACGCGCTCAGTCTCTAAGCCAGGTCACATAGCCAAGACTGCACGCTCTGTGGCAGCTGCCTTGCTCCAGACAGGCTGAAAAACAGTTGGTTACCAAAGAGTCACGACATTCCCATTGC
Organism: Buceros rhinoceros silvestris; assembly: GCF_000710305.1. Classification (NCBI taxonomy): domain Eukaryota; kingdom Metazoa; phylum Chordata; class Aves; order Bucerotiformes; family Bucerotidae; genus Buceros; species Buceros rhinoceros. The sequence continues at coordinate 25,912 of NW_010390392.1, read as the reverse complement.
CTTACACTAGGAATAGTGGTTTTCTGTTGGGCCTTTTTCTTCCTGAAGTTATTACCCAAAAGTAAAACCCTGCTTAACGCAATACAGTATTGTCTGACAATATCCATTAGGGGTCCCTACTCATTCTGCAACTTAAAAGGTGTTTTCATTCTTCTTGCTGACACTCAAAAAAAGGAAAATAAGCCCCAAAAATCACAAAAAAAAAAGTTTACCAGTATGTTTTCAAACAGTGATTTTGCAGGTACGCAGGAATGTTCACACAAAACAAGGCAAAAGTTAGTTTAATTACACAGAAAAACCCTATTTGCTTCTTTTATTTCTTCTGAATTCAAGTGGTACCATTTAAATGCACACATAGCTGTGGCTAACTTGGTAATTTCTTTAATTGTGGTTTTACAACAGACTCACTGGAGCAGCTTCGTACCATCTCTTCTTCTGAAGGACACAACCGTATGTCTAAGTCTGAAAATTCTGCAAGTAATTATACTCAGAATTAACAGTAAACACATTTTTCTCCAGTGCCTTTAATTTGCTCACAAGCCTTCATCAACTTCAACCTTCCTGTTTCTTTGGCGAAACCAGACAGTTTCTGGGTTGCAAAATCATTTCTGTGTATACAAACTTTTCTGTCCAAGAGCCCAAGCTGACTGAAATAGGGACTCTCCTGATTTGCCACATCCGGCGTGTTGCAGGAGGAACAACAGAAGGCACAATGGCAGAGACAGGTGCCAGCAGCCTCTTACCTGTGCAAAGATGTATTCTAGGGAGCTGGCATCAAGTATAGGCGTTCTTTCTGGTGCCAGCTGCTTCTCGAGAAGAGAGTTCTTTGCCTTCCTTGGGGAATGCCTCCACACCGAGGGTTCGTTTTCACTAGTCCCATGCCAGTTTGTGAAGTAGAATCTTGCAAAAAACAAAGAATAAACTTTAAAAATGTTTCCATTAGGTATGTATTTTAAAAGAAAACCACTTAAAAGTCAAAATCCATGCAGAAGGATGAAGAGTTACCTATCAAATTGCTCTTGAAGAGGTGAGACTTTCTGAACTGTTTCCATCCACCCTTTCTTTTTGGTAAATCTTTTTAAGTCCCCCAAAAGCATGTGTCTGTATCATGAGTAGGAACACCAACACACCACTCAGGAACCTCTGACAAGTACTAAGATACTGCACAATTCCCTTGGTTGAAGCATAAGACGCAGAGCAAAGCAAATCTTTCTGACTCCAGGACACAGCTTTGCTTCTGCATGCTCCTTTGTAAGACGAGCGGTAATTAATAATTCCAATTCTTTTGGTATTTCCCAAAAATAATCATGGGCAAGGTGTCGCATACTGTTTGTAACCGAGAGGAGAATTTACTCCTTTTCCTATTCAACTGCATTAAGATAACACAAGAAAAATTACCTCTGACTTAACACAGTCCAGCTACAGAAGAGTTAAACTCCTCCTCCATCAGCTGATGTGCCAACTACTCCACCATATTACAAAATACTGCGGTTTCTTATGTTGTGGAGGATTTTTTCTTAAAAATTGAGGCAAGTGAAAGAAATACAGGGCTAGTATTCCCAAAAGTGCAGCAGCTGACACAGATTTGATGAGGACAAGAGGGGGACAGGAATTCCACACGATCAGAAACCAAAGCTAAAGCTCTCAGTAGTGGGAGAAAAATCAAACATCTAAAAGCATTTGAAACTACTCAGTCACATACCTTGATTTTATATATCTAATTTCAATAGGACATGACTAAACCAAAGCTATCAGTGAATGAAATTTCAGAAATAAGTGATTTAGTCTCTAAATGATACAGTCCAATACACTGCACTATGAAATAAACCCAGGCCATTTTCCTTCTCCAAGCGGAATTCTGCCTGTTGCAGAGCTCAGAACAAACAACATTAATTCAGAGAACAATTTCACAGCCCTGTGTTGTTCATAATTTTTCAGCGCTCTGCCCTGCTCTCCGTTTAGATGCCCAAGCCAAGACCCATAATAAATCAGAAAGGAAAGAAAGGAAAATACCACTTTGCCAGTACACTGTGGTATTCCTCGAATCTTTAAATTTGAGTATTTAACTCCTACAGAGTCTTCTTAAATGCAGATGAAATTCTTTTAAATGCAAATTATTGGCTCTAAGTTTGCCAATGTTCATGCATGAAGTATATCCGACAAAAGAGATGCTCCTGCCAAGCTTCAAATTCCAAAGCTAAGAAAAATAAACCAGCAGACCTTTTAACGACAGAAAGCAGAGCGTTTTCCATAGCTTCCTTCTATAAAAAGGTAGAACAGAAAAATTTCCAAAAAAATAAAAAGTTCAGCGTAGATTAATCTTGCCCATTTGACAGTTAGGAACAGCCCAAGCAGATTTAGGAGGGAGCTGTTCCAGCAGGTTTAAAGAAGGTGGTGTAACCCGCCGTGCAGATCAGATGCGGGAGGAATGAGAGAGCACATCATTCACCCGAAGCAGAAAGGTAAAAACACTAAACGCAGCAGAAACTAGTTTTGAAGAATTGAGTTAAAAACAGCATCACGCCTCTAATCAGAGAATTCAATTCCTACAACTGCATTTTTAAAATGCCACCTTCTTTTACTGAGAAAAGAATCTCAATATCAGGGGAAAACACTCCAGATTCACATTATACCAAGAAATTTTATTACCCAGTATACGGTTAATCTGACTGATCTCTTAAAACAAAAAGGGCGCTTAATGCTCTGTTAGAGACCATTAGAGCCCTCCGGGCTTCTTTTAGAGTCACTCAATTCCATTACTGTCTGGTGTTTATCTGCCAAACTTCATCACAGCTGTTTAAAGCCGAGATTAGCCATGGTTAAGTCATTAATACCACTAATAGTCTGTGTTAAAGAAGAAAACAACGGACTATAATATCCTCCTCCTCTTCTAAAAAACTGTTATCAGTGTTTTAATTACTTGAAAAGCCAAGACCTTTTTGTTGACTGTCAGTATTTTTTGTCCTCGTGTAACAGTTCATCCAGCAACAATAACAATTCTAGTCTGGCACAAACAAAATCAGAATTTAAACACTTTCCAGTTCAAATATCACATTTTTAAAGCTCTGTCTTTTTTTCAGCATAAGCCAAGCGGTGGTTAGTCTCTAACAAGCCTAGAAACGGGTTTGGATGCACAACCTGAGGTTTACACGTGCCAGTTCTCCCATTAGCGTGTACCAGTGATACTCACATTGTCTACAGATTATCAGGAAAAAGATGTTAAAACACACACAGTCAGTGCTAATGTGACTGTGTATGTCAGTATCACCTTTTAAGGCAAAGAGGGAATACTACACAGAAGCTTATTTTCTTACAGTTGTACCTTGAAGAATCCACAGACGTGATCTGTGAACTTGTTTTAGGAAGATGAGTCAAGTTTCTAGACTAATTATCCTGGAAGCAAAGCTTTTTCCATATACTTTTTTCTCCTACATCATATACTTCAAGCTCATATTGATGCAAGAATTCAGAAAAAAAATAAAAAATAAGGCGGCAGTACTAGATTTCTATCAAATCCTAAAAAGAGGACGTCCTTCCTTCCGCCAGAGTACATGAGTGCTCAGCAGTTGTCAGCGTTCATGCCTTCCCTTCCCAGGGGTGAGGGCTGCTGTTCCCATTCAGCCCCAGGACTCCCACCGGGCTACGTGTTGTGTTTTAGCAATGCCTCCTGAGGTTCAACCTGGTGGTACGTGATGGGTAAAGATCCCGGGAACAATGGGTTCCATTTCCTGATGCCTCCCTCCAGTCTAGAGCGTGCCACCCACAGCGAGGACACACAGATTCCCCCGCAGTCCTTAAGGAGAATTTCAAAAGCAACGGCATGCTGCTTTTTCCTTTCAAGTTAAGAGTGAAATTCCCATTGACTTCAG
>NW_010390392.1:21667-21968 GCF_000710305.1 Buceros rhinoceros silvestris | reverse complement strand
TGGGAGCTGAGCCAGCATCTCTCCAAATACAGCAATGCTGCCTTGCATCTTGGCAGTGAATTTTCTGAGACATTATGTGTTCCCTCTCTGAAGGCTTGCAGATCCTCGAGGTTTAAGAGAAGTTTTTTTTTTTTTTTTTTTTTTTTTTCAGTCTAGCTAGTTCAGTCACCTACAGCTTTGTGGACATGGCTTCTTGTGGTTTTTAACTTCTGGGGCTTGTTGCTGAAAACGCAGCTGCGCTGGGCAGGGCATGTCTCCAGGATGGCGGATCACCGCCTCCCTAAGATTGTGTTCTACGGTG
>NW_010390392.1:13501-21346 GCF_000710305.1 Buceros rhinoceros silvestris | reverse complement strand
GCTGCCGCAAGAGAAGAGCTCCAAAGAGGAGATATAAGGACTCCCTGAAACAATACCTCAGCCTTGGCCATATGGACCACCATCAGTGGTCCACCCTGGCCTCCAATCGGGAGATTTGGAGACACACCATACATAACGCTGCTGCCTCCTTTGAGAGCACGTGTAGAATCAGTCTCGAGGAGAAAAGAGCGCAGAAAGAACCATGCCTCGACTATACCACCCAAGGAGACCTTCCGGTGTGCTCTTTGCAACCGATCTTGCCTTTCCCGCATTGGCCTGTTCAGCCACCAGCGCACTTGCAGTAAGCGTGGGTAAAGCCCTTCCCAAATCTTCATCCGCGAAGCCAAGCCATGAAAATGAAATAGCGAAGATGAAAGAAAATCAGGAGGCATTTTAAGTTTTTACTGTTAATTGCTTATCTCTGCTGTGAAAAGTAAGCTGCTGCTTTTGGTTTTGCTCTCCTGCTTCTTCAGTGAGGTTAGTAGTAAGTTAAAGCATCTAGGTATGGTTAAGGGATCATTTTTGAGATATTTTGCACTTACCTCATCCGATAATGGAGCCGGTGTGATGTTTTTTCATCTACCTTGAAGACCTGGTTTGGTGCATACCAGAGTCTTTTGTTTTCATCATACAGCGCAAAGAGGTTATGGCACAGAGGAGATATAGCTGGCAGAGAAAGCAAACAAATGGATGAACCACAAGGCTACAATACACATACACACCCCCAAATACAAATGCATAAAGCAAATACCTGGTATTGCATAACAGACCCTAAAAGAGAGACTGATACTAGGATTAGTTTAAAGCAAACATTAGAAACTCATGCTTAAAGTGGAACTGCAGACTGCTCACTGGGTCACGCCGTCAGGTTTATCATGTATGAAGTAGTGTATCATTTCAGCTACTTCTAACATTAAACTCGTTCAGAAATCTTGGTTTTGCCAAAGGTCTGAGGAAATGACTTACAAATCTTCCCCTTTTCCAGATCACAGAAATGGGAGTTTTAACAAAGGCAATACCACTACTCTGTTCTCAGTTTTACGTTATTCATAAGTTCTACTGCCATTACTGAAAGAGAACGCTTTAGCAGAACGATGACAATCCCCTTCTTGTCAGCAAATATGCAGAAAGCGTAATGTGTCATTTTCCCATTCTTTCCTAATTCCACTGAGGGTTTTCCAGCGCAGAACAGACTTTGACTTGTATGTCTAGGCTGACCTGCTTTAACCTCTGCATTTACATCATCCCGGAGAAAAACCGGCTACAGTACGTGAACAGGGCTGCCGCTGTTTGAACTCCATCTTTTGGTTTCAGTAGGAGGCAGTACCTTTCTGCAAGAGCCCTACTCAGGCAAGCAGCTCTCTGGCAGACAGCTCTGCAACATGGGCAAAAGGGTCTTCCTGAAAGGGAGGTCTTTCTGAAATCTGTTGGGGTTCTGCAGAATTCAATAAAACTTTTTCTATTGTGACTTATGGGGAGAGAGCAGAACGGGAGAAGTGAAGGAAATAAAAACTGAATGGCCTAATCAGAGTTCACAGGAGGTGGGTTAGGCAGCCTCTGCCTTCCAAAGGGCAACAAGAGGACGTAGATGCCATCAAGAGTTTGTCATTCGAGCTGTGAGCAGAGACCAGCCTCACAGGCCTGCTGAAACGGGGACGACACTTCTACTTCGCTACTATGTGCTATGGACTTAAGAGAGAAGTGAGAGAAGGCAGAAAGAAGCTCCCTGAAGGAAAGCTCATCTTAACTCATTTCTTCAAAGGTTTTAAGCTTCCAACAGAAATTCCTGGGTGCGGGGGCACAGTATGTGGGTTCACACCCATCTGAACAGCAGCAGTTCACAGCGCCTATGTGCTGACATAAATAGGTGGGGTTTAAGTACTCCTCATTTTCATTAACACTATTCAAAATCAAGGTTTGTCCTTCGGATCCCCATCATTCCTGCCTTTCCAATGGAAAAGAAGCAATTAGGCAGATGAACTGATGGGTAGTCAATGTTACAAGAGCCAAGAGGACTCAGGAAAAGAAAATATTTTAAAGCTGCAGGAGAACTTACGGCCAGTTCACCTGTTTGTACAGCCAGATTCACCACTCCCCTATCAGAATAATACTTTGTGTTCCATGAAGCTTGGGGAACACAAAATTGGGAAAGAACCTTAGAACTGTAAATACAAAAGTGCACTGGTTCATAAGGCTCAAACATAGATTAAATCTGCTAGTTCTAGTGCAAATATTTTGCTGAGTCAACGGCCACAGTGACAAAGCAAGAAATCTTTGTGATACATTTACGCATTACTGCAGGTCATCTGAACTGGTGACAGCTCTCTGCAAAGAAGTGTCAAGTAACAGAAGACTAAAACTGGAGAAGTAGCAGATAGGTTTTGGTTGTTATGTTTTTTGTTAGTGCTCTCCAAAATGTTTTATAACACAGGACAGACCCTGAAAGGCTTAGCGCACCAGGTAAAATCAGCTTTATGTTGATTTATTTGTCTCCTCTTCTCGGAAGAGGATCTTAATCATGCCACCCAAATTCAAAAAACAGACACAATACCTGTATCTGCCAGAAACCAGGGTGGGAGATCCACTGTGTATTTGAATCTCAAGACAGTCTCTCCCACCATTTCTTCCACTCCCAGGCACTTCAACAACTGCCCAAATAGATTCTTGGCAAAAGTCTCCATCCTGGACTACCCAACGCATGTATTTCTTCTACAAACACTGACTTACATGCAGAGAAGATGCATCACTGTCGATACTGTCAGGCCTTGCCACTGTAAATTTCGATAAAACCCATGTACTCACCACACCTCTGGGCAGCTTTGATGCACAAGTCCTCCGCGGTGAAATCGCCACTTGTGAAACAAATGGGACTTTGATCTTGCAGGTAGAAGAGTATTTCTAAACCCTGATGCTGAGCTTCCAGGCTGACCTCGCTCTTCTTTGTGCTCCTCATTTTTGCACAGAAAGCCATGGCTTTGCAATCTTCTTTTACATTTAGATACTGAAAGGGGAGGAAAATAGTTGAGAGAAATGCAAAGAGAAGTTTGAATATTTGTCAGAACACAAATCCATTACTTAATGACTGCAGCACCAGAACAGACTTTGAGAAATGCTGCCTTCACATTGGGAACCTGATTAATCAAATGCAGTCTTTTTCACACGAGGGGAAAAGTGAAAAAAGAAACATCAACAATTAGTCTGTTTCTGGTAACTCTGTTCCACATAATTCCCTTCTGTTCTAGTGGTTCCACAACTACTCTAGGTGGTTTCTCTTCTTACTGTAAAGGAGGAATAACTTTCACATCCTTAAGCACCTAAACTGGGCGAAAAACAATATTTGAGGATGACTAATCAGTGCAATTTATATTTCCTTGTAAAAACAGAAGCTCACTTTTTTTTTTAACATCTCCTTAACAGCTAAATATTTCTGATAGTTTCTTCCCTCTTGCCCTTTGTTTTTTAAACTCGTGATACCTGATGTGTCATGGTGAAATGAGCTTTAGTGGAGAGTTATTTTTTAATCACTCCTCTCTCCAGAATGGAAGAGCAGCACTATTAGGTTTAATGCAATAGCTTTTAGACTGCCAAGAACGCATGCGAGGCAGCCCTGACTCGAAACAAAATGTGTGTTGGGTATTATATCAAGTGCTTAAACAGAAAGAGTAGAAAGGAAACAGATGAACACACACTCCAGGTATTATGGGGCCTATGTTCTATGTTTTACTAAGCTTTATCACAGTTAATAACAGAAGCCCAAACCACCAATTCTCTCGTTTATGAAATTAATCCTCCCACCGAAAAACAAACAAACAAGAGCAAACCTCAAAAGCCAACACACCTGCATTTATGTGACTGTCTGATCCTCCACGCAACTGAAACAGATTATCTGCACGCTCTCCAAGAGCGACAGGACTCCGGCTGACAAAGAAAATAGTAATAAAAAATGTCAGGAATGGCTTTGTACAGTTTGAGGCAAAAAATATACGGTCAGGCTGATAAAAATGTCACTTGCAATCCAAGGAAACTTTTCCATGAATGTAACTGAGATCCAGATCTAATCTCATCCAAAGACAATCACAGCAAGTATCTCTGCAGCTTCAGACTCTTTGGGTGCACTGGCTGAAACGCAAACAAAAACCAGGGGAAAGCCTTGGTTATTCACTGGGGTTTTTTCCATGTTTTCAGAGCATTAACCATCAGTTTGGCGTTGTACTCATTGCAACCCTTAGCTGGGACACCAAAGGAACATTCTTCTCTGCTTTACCTCCTTCACAGCTACTGAAGTCACTTCATTCTTCATATTTTTTACTACATATTGCTAATTCTAATTCTTCTCTAGTCTCTAGTGTTTCTTCCCCTTCCAGATTATCAGGTGTTTTTCCTTTGTTTTATTCTCCTTTGCTCTGTGAAAGGTGCAGAGCATAAAGAAGCATCATTGCAAGGGTCATACTTCTCTCAGAGGAACTTTGTTCCCAAGGAGCGCAGCCTGTGACTTCAGTGCCTTCAAGCAGCAGGGGCACCTTCCAAGAGCCTGATTTTTTTTTTTTTAAAGCCTTACCTAACACCACAAAGCACCTGAGTATTCTGGAGCTGTTTTGCAAAACTACTCCCCCTCAAAAGTCAGAGGTATCCTTATCACCTGAAGTGAACCAGGAAAGGATTGGTACCATCTGTTTTTAATGACAGGCATGACAGTGCCTTCATTTAAAGTATTGGCTAATCCAGGGCTGTAAAATCAATGAGACACAACAGGAGTATTTAAAAAGGAGGTGGAGAAAGAGTAGGCATTGGGAAGACGTCTCCCTAGTCCCTGTCCTGATGGTAGAGTGTGGAGCATCAGCGAAAGAGCTGGTGTGTTTGAAAGGCATGGTGGACAGGCTGCTCTTCTCGAATTGGCACGAGGATAAGTCAGACGGGGCGGGAGCCTGGACTTCTTGCTGAGAGGAAGGATGTGGGACTCTGTTCTGCATCTCCAGAGAGGTTGCCGAGCTCTGGCACTAGTCTCATGTCACCATCGATCAACCACAGCTCCATGCTCTCAAAGGAGAAACCATCCCACTTGTTTCTCCTGGGGTAGTCGCTAATTAAGCGCGACAGTAAACTCAATGTGACAAAATGTGTCTAAACAAAACATGACAGCACTGCTGGGTTGGTAAACATCACCCATCACTCATCTGAGGCTAAAAGACTCCTCCATTTGTGTCTCCATCCCACCTTTTCCTCCTCTTCTCTATCTCTGCCAAAATGTTCTTCAACTAAGCATGTATTGGTTTTGCTGCCCTAATCTGATGGAGCAGACCTCAACAAATATTGCTGTAGGCTTAGTCTGGAGAAAGCCTGACGCTGCTGCACAAGCTTCCCTTGTGCTTGGAAAGTGTCCAGCAAACATGATACCTTCACAGAAGAAAAACAGCATTTAACAGCATGGCACACATTTACAATTAAATTGCACGTTCCTTCCAGTCGCGCCACTTTAACGCTGAATCTTCCAGACACGTTCTCTCAGCAATAATATGGGGGAAAAAAGAAGTAATTGAGAGCATGATTACTGGAACACGAAGACAAGCCAGTAATTATTTCTGCACAGCGCCATAAAATGTAAACACAAAAGATTAAAGACGCTAGCTTTAATCTAACTGAAAACACTCTTTTAAATGACAGAACTGAAACTTGATATATTTTCATGTCTGTGCGGGCATTATATTAAAAAGATTGTCCAGACGTGAAGGGAAAGCTAAAACCATTGCCTTCTTGGAGATTCACAACTCAAAACTGCTGCTTTCCAACAGGGCATTCTTTGGTTTTGGTTAATAGCTCCTGCTCTTGTTTCTATTCACGGCAGCAATTCCCAGAATACAAAAAAACCAAAAAAAAACCCCGAAGTGCTGCTTCATTTACAATACGCTTTGGGGGATGAACCAAACAAACCATCATCCAATCTCAAACTGAGCAATAAGGAAATCTCAGACACAGTAATATTACTGTACGGCAGGTCAGGGCAGCCTGTCACTCCTCCAGACCCTGCAGCCACGCGAGGGTCCCCCATGGCAGGCTCACCCCTGTCCTGTGTGCGTGACTCGGTGCTCCCTACAGTCATTACGTTCGGTCTCTTGCCATCTCGGACGTCACATTACCCAGCCCTCACGCTTCATCTCAGACACGCGAAGGGGATTTTTATCCTTTGCCACTTAAAAAGTTTCAGAGCCTCAGCAGACCATTGTTTTTTGTGCATCCTCTGCAGATTATCTTCCTTCCTTGTAAGTGTGTCCCTAATGAACTTACAGATATGGGCTATAATACGGGCACCATGCTCCACTGGTCTCTTCCTGCATGACAAGCTCCGCTTTCCCCTCCTCATCCTTGCAGCGCTTCCCAACACCCAACCCATCCTCTCCAAGCAGCGCTTCTCCAGGGTACACAATGCAGGGCCACAGGGACATGCTCCATCTCTGCTGGCAGTCTGACTGCCAGGGCAGCATTTACTTTTTCCAGAGCATATTTTCTCTTCACCTGATTTCTGTTTCCCATGGTGGAAACAGTCTTTTGTGATGCACAACACGAAATACTTTGGGAAGGCAGGATGGCTCTTCAAGGTAGCGCTTAGTAACTCCATGCCTCAAAAGCCGGTGCATTACAGACTGTGGAGCACTACTCAAAGCAAGGGGGTTCTCTGGTCATTTAAAATCCTGACTGACATATACACGTATCTGCCACCTTCTTAAAAACCTATTTGAGATGTATTTGACTTGAGGTGTATCTATCTGAGGTGCAGAGTAACTCAGCTCGCTGGCAGGGTGAGCAATCTCCACCCAGTGCACCGCCAGCAGAGGGAGGAAGCGATTAATCCTTCATGCAAGGGCTGAGAGCACAAAATTAGTGATTTTGGGTGCACATAGGCACAAAACCAAAACCATCCACCTACAGCTGGCAAAACTCACATCTAATTTCTTCGGATGAGGTCAAAAAACAGTTCCGGAGCCCACAGAAAACATTTTTGTCTCATACATAAACGAAGTTTGCAAATACCAAGTTGGGTGGGAGCATTGATCTGCTGGAGGTTCAGGAGGCTCCACAGAGGGATCTGGACAGGCCAGATTGACGGGCCAAGGCCAATGAGCTGAGGTTCAACCAGGCCAAGTGCCAGCTCCAGTCTCTGGGGCACAACAACCCTCTAAAAGGCTCCAGGCTGGAGAAAGAGTGACTGGAAACTCCCTGAGGAAAAGGATCTGGGGGTGTTGGTGGCAGCAGCTGTAGAGGAGCCAGCAGTGTGCCCAGGTGGCCAAGAAGGCAAATGGCATCCTGGCCTATATCAGCACCGGTGCAGCAAGCAGGACCAGGGCAGGAATCGTGCCCCTGGACTGGGGGAACCAGGGAGGCTACACCTCGAATCCTGGGTTCAGTGTGGAAACTCCCTGAGGAAAAGGATCTGGGGGTGTTGGTGGCAGCAGCTGTAGAGGAGCCAGCAGTGTGCCCAGGTGGCCAAGAAGGCAAATGGCATCCTGGCCTATATCAGCACCGGTGCAGCAAGCAGGACCAGGGCAGGAATCGTGCCCCTGGACTGGGGGAACCAGGGAGGCTACACCTCGAATCCTGGGTTCAGTGTTGGCCTCTCACTCCCAGAAGGACATTGAGGGGCTGGAGCGCATCCAGAGAAGGGCAACGGAGCTGGGGCAGGGTCTGGAGCACAATGCGCTGAGGAGCGGCTGAGGGACCTGGGGGGGTTGAGCCTGGAGCAAAGGAGGCTCCGGGGAGATCTTCTGGCTCTGACAACTCCCTGACAGGAGGCTGGAGCGAGGGGGGGGTCGGTCTCTGCTCCCCAGGAACAAGCAACAGGACGAGAGGAAC
>NW_010390392.1:3357-13452 GCF_000710305.1 Buceros rhinoceros silvestris | reverse complement strand
TCCTCAAGTTGTGCCAGGGGAGGTTTATGTTGGCCCTGAGAAACAATTTCTTCCCCAAAAGAGTTGTGCAGGCGTGTCCCCGGCTTCCCAGGGCAGAGGTGGAGTCCCCATCCCCGGAGGGGTTTCCCAGCCGTGTGGAGGCGGTGCTGAGAGACGGGGCTCAGTGGGGACCTGGCGGTGCTGGGGAACGGAACGGGGGGACTCGAGGAGATGGAAGGGCTCTTCCAACCCAAATGATTCTGTGAAGCCCTCACAAAATTTTGGTATCAGAAAGATGAAAAGTTAGAAAAAAGGGAGAAGGAATTCTAGAAGGCAGGTTGTTCAAAATCAGTTTATTTCTGGCTTGGCTATTAAACTCTGAAAACTAAATTAAATATCTGAAAGATAATAGTATTTGGTCAAAAACTCGAGTTCCTGCCTATGATTTGCCACAGCAAAGATCTCCTTAGTGAAAGCAGAGTGGTTCAAGCCTAATAGTCCTGGCACTTCTAAGGAAAAAACCCAAATGGACAACACTATTTGTTAAATAACCCATTTAAACTTCCGTATGCCTCAAAAATGCATGCAAGAAAAGGCAGGGGCTTAAATTAAATACATGAGAAAAAAGAGAGGCACTGCAGTGCAGAGGAGAGGAAAGCAGGGCCACCGTGCCACCACAAACAAAGATCATGGAAGCAAAATGCAAAGACGGAAGGTTCTCTTTTGGGGGAAAAAGTCCCTAAAATGTGAGGAGAGGAAAATCCCAGATAAAATCTGACCAAACCACAACTTGGTTTGAAGCGCCACTTGCAAATTCTTCCTCTTTTTTTTTTTTTTCCCCCCCTCTTGGCCAATTTAGTTTCTGGTTTCATGCCAGGAACAGTGTCAGGGGATGTTTATGATAGTTTATGCTAAGAAAGTAACAGAGGCTTTCCTTAAGCATGCAGAACATGCCATTTTTATAGTGTTCATTGTTTATGTCAGCCCGAAAGTTCTCAGTTATTATTTTTTCAAGACTCTAGTGAAGAAACCTGTTACAGCACAGGACACGGCATGTAATCCAGCACAGGCTATTAGAGACTCACTGAAAATAAAACCAGGCGCTCCACTTCATGAATTTTAACTAGAGAAAATGGCAGTAATAATATGATAGCAGCGACAAAGCAGCACGTTAAAATCCCAAACCACTGAAGGGCCATCGTGCCGCTGATCGACCGCTGCTCCTACAGCAGCCCCGGGAGGGCACAACCCCCACCACAGCGAAGGTCGGACCAGCCTCAATTAACTAAACCTCACTAGAACAACAAAAAAGGTAAAAATATGTCATTAAAGCAGAACAAGACCGTACGCAGAGCTCCTTCAGGTGTAAAATTCTTGTCCTAGTCAGAGGACAGCAAAAGGTTCAGCACCTCCTTCCCTGATGTCTACAGTGCCCATGTCGTCTTCTGCCCTGGGGATCTGTTCACTAGAAGCATCATTCAAGATTGACTATAATAACAGCTATCCATGCTCTTTTCAGGGGACGTTTCTTTCCGACAGAAAAAACCTTTTAAACTATTACTTCTGGAAACTCAAGAACCCAAATGCTGCTCTTTTTTAAACCGTACTCGGGTGCCTTCTGTGCACATGCAATATTTCATCATTTTTATGTATGCCATCACCTGGTTTTTTTCCCCCCCAGCACAAATGATTCACTGACTGTGCAATTCAGTACTTATTTTATTGTTTTATTCAGAGTGATCTCACTACACACTGTTTACCTCTGCCCCAACCCAGAGTGTCTAATTCCCCTCGGGTTTTTCTCCAGTATTCATTCTGTGATATGACTGATCTATGCTGTAAAACTCGTCTGGGCTGAGCGCACACATAACGGAAAATTTCAGCAAAAACAGTCAATGTGCAGCGCCGTTCTTCAGAACTGAAAAAAGGGGTGCAGCCGGTGGGCTACGTCAGCCAGCCTTCATTATTCGCAGGCTGGTATTGACGGCTGGTCTCTATTGCCATTTTTAGCAATCTGACTCTGAAGAGCAGAGGAGGCAGACTCCTGCCACGTTCACTCACTGCCTGCTTCAACCAGACCTGTCGCCCTGATGAACCCACTCAATTCGCTGTTGCTCTATGAGAAAGAACCATGCTCGTTTCCTGTGTTTTTCCAACGCAATTTCAGCTACTTCTCTGAATTTCGTGACGTGTCCCCTATGCGGAAAGAAGTTTTTCAGCTCTGTGTTAATTTACCACTTTTACTGTGCCATCTGGAAGGGCTGTGGCAGATGAGCACGCACACAAAGCCCAGTTTTTCCTCTGTATTACCACCTTAAATGATAGAACTCTTGAGCAGCTCAATTACTATGTCCTCATATAGTCAATACTAACCACTTTTCAGCCAAAGAGGTATCAATTTCCTTGGAGGCAAATATATTTGCGTATCAATCTTAGAATCACAGAATGGGGTGGGTTGGAAGGGGCCTTAAAGCTCATCCAGTTCCACCCCCTGCCATGGGCAGGGACACCTTCCACTAGAGCAGGTTGCTCCAAGCTCCATCCAACCTGGCCTTGAGCACTGCCAGGAATGGGGCAGCCACAACCTCTCTGGGTGACCTGGGCCAGGGTCTCACCACCCTCACAGGGAAAAATTTCTTCCTTACATCTAGTCTAAATCTCCTCTCTTTCAGTTTAAAGCCATTATACCTTCAAGTCATCATGGAAACCTACCAAAAACTACATGATTTTTTATAACTACCAGGTAGCCAATGCTGCAAACACACAAACCAGAGGAAAGTTCATTATTTTTTCTCCTCCCACAAGCCAACTATCTAAAGAGCTTTATTACTAAGCTAGCAGGACTTTAAGGGGGATTCCAAGCTTAAAAAGGTTTACAGGGACTGTTTTTATTCCTGCCTGGGACACAGCACTAACGATCCTCTTCCTTCCTTTATGTTCTCCTCCACACTGCTTACCTACTGCCCTGCTCCGTTCCTGTGCTAACACGCAGCCAGCGCTTTGCACCTTTCAGATGCGATGGAAGTTGGCTGGCAAAGAGCCACGTCATCTTCCCAGCAATGAAGCAGCTCTTCAGGAAATGCGGCCTCTTCCTGGTGGCACAACACTGATTTAAGGGGTTTCCTGAAGTTCGGTTCAGGTATGTTAAAAACTTTCAGGAAAATCAGTTGATGTGGCCAAGACCTCAACATCCACGGTTTCTTGGAAGGGCATGCCTAAGGGCGTGCAAAGCTGGTTCCTTCAGTGCTTTACCTGGTAAGTGATGCTTGTCAGGTCACTAAAACTAGATGTGGCAAGACTACACATGTGCTCTTCATGACCCAGTTAAAAGCTACAGCTTCAGTGAAAGCCAATACAACGTGCCTCACAAGAGGGGCAGACAGAAAGCAAACACGGGATCACGTACATCAGCTCTGCTAACACACGGTAACTCTTTCAACTCAAGAGTCCGTTCATACGCCTGAGTCAGAAGCTGGAACAGCATTTAGGTCTACAAGGAGGTGCCGAAGCCTAGGGAATGGCTCTGCCTTTTTGAAGAGAAGAAAACATGCTGTAGCTGTTGCACGGAATGGCAGGGGTGGAAATGAAAACAGAACAGAAGAAAAACCCCTGCAACATATGTGAATTCTCTGCCGAGTGGAAGAATTCAGCGAGATGACATTGTCACACAACTCACTGTGCTATGTACGTGGCAAGAGCAGCCATCTGGCCAGGACGGTGTTGGGGTTTAGGAGCACAAGGAATCATTGTCCCATAGTGTGACAGGACTTCTACAAAGCTTCAATGGCTGCCTTCCTCGTTCACAAAAACCCCTAGTAATTCAAGGTCCCTTTGCTCCCTGAATATTTAGGAATTACCAGCAGTTTTCCTAAGCAGGAAAAGCCGCCAGGATGGAGATGAAGCATCTTCATCGTCCACGTCTTCCAGACGAAGGTCTGTAAACTCCCCACTTTATCCAGACTGCAGTAAGAGAAGTAACTTTGTCCTGCTCTCCTGAGCCTTTATCAGAGGTGTCACCACGATGAAATGTTTGACGAAGAAATGTCTGAGGATTCACTAGGCATCTACAGGAGCTTCTCCAAGTTCTCCTCATGAGCCAAGTGTTTCATAAGGTACAGTCCATCCCACCTCTACCTTACACACTTCACTGAGTTCACTTAAACTGCTCAGCAGTCTGTGCATGTGGAGAAGAGATGAACCGCAGGATCTAGACATGCCTGCTCTGTTCCATGCTCAGCACTGTTCTGCTGGGTCATTACTTGGACTGAGAGCGTACCTGGGAAGGGGCTGTTTGTTCCCCTCACCCCAGGCTGTTGCAAAACTACTATATTGCCTTTAGCATAATACCAAGATGATACATCCCTACAAGGCTCAGGCTGCTCAGAGCCTGAGGATGTCCCTGCTCACTGCAGGGGGCTTGCACTAGATGACCTTTCAAGGTCTCTTCCAACCCAAAGCATTCCATGGTTCAGGTACACTAACCATCTCCTCGATCCACCAATGCTCCTCAGCAAGGGAATCATACATTTCACTTTCTTTTAAGGAAAAGGCAAGCTTAGATTTATTACGACAGCACCCGGATTTCCGATCACATCTTAAAATTTTTCGTAAGAAACAAACCAAACCCAGCAAACAGCTGACATCTAGCAAAGTCAAGACTGGTGAGACAGCACAAGAAACATTATCAGCATGTCTCTTCTGCAAATGAATAGAGAAGGAGGAGAAATTAAGTGACTTGCCCACTTACCCAGGAAATCAGCCCCTGTACTGGTAACCAGCCTGGGTCTCCCATGTCCTGCTCTGCAGCCTCTAACACGAGAGGTAGAATTAGAAGCAATAGTTCCTCCAAATACCAACGGCCTGAGTAGGCGGACTTCACACACTACAGCTTTCTAGTTTGAGAATATGTAAAACATGCAAAGGGGCTGGGACTCCTTGGTGACCACAGAGCTACTGCAAAGCTCCCCTCCTCCGAGAGGCCCCGGCTGTTCACAGACCACTCTAGCAAAGCTCCCAGCACAGTAACCACACACGGTCATTTCCCTCACGCTCAGCCCTGCAGCCACTTCCTTGAGAGCAGCTACAGATGTTCTGAACTTTTTCATTTACAAATCGTATCACAAAATGGAGACTCTTGTCCCAGTTCTCTCCACCCCCTGCTTCCTCCTCCCCAGAGCTCGGCAGCATTAACTGCACAGGCTGCACACCATAATGGTGGCAGCAAAGAGGGACTGCAACCAAGCCCAGGCTCCTCCTCATCCTCTAGACCATTAGCCACCACAAGCACGGAGGCCACCTGGCCTCGGAGAAGGAACGGGTGAGAACAGGTTTTGCTACAGCAAAATTTCTTTACCCCAGATGAGGAACTTACCCGGCGTCATCCTGCAATGCAGCTGAGCTGCCCCAAAGCAGTGCTGGCACTCCAGCACCTCCCAAGGAGCAGGAATTAACTGATGTCGAGAAGCAACCTCAAGCTGACCAGAGCTGCTCTCAGAAGAATGAGCTGAAATACTGGCAGCTCTTTGCATTCTACCAGGTTTAAAAATAAGTGTCACTAATTTGTTGCCACAAGCACTTAGATGACTTATAAAGGCCTTAAAGAGTTCTAGCGATGTGGTCAACATCTACTCTGACACTTGAATCCCCTAGACCGCTTTATTCACGATTTTTGGTAGTCGCGTGCTTCCTGTGGTGGCTTTGCACTTTGGTAAGTGTTTTTTGATGGTTTGCCTTTTTCTTTTTTTTTTTTTTTAATGTGGTGAGAAGTTTTTGTTAAAGTTCACTCTTCAGGGCTCACCATTTAAAACAAGTCATAAACAAAAGCAAACAAAACATTACCGCTTATCTTTGCCTTTCAGTTCAGAGCAAACCACCACCAAAGACATTCCCTAACCAACAAACATTCTTTCTATAATATAGTAGCAAAACCATACAATTTCATAGCAAACTTGGGATTTGCTATCAACAGCAAGAGCAATTTGATCTTTGAAGTCTCTTTCCCCTCTCTGTATTCTCTGCTCATCTTTTATTAAGTTAAAATCATGCTGCAGTAATGCTGGTAGCCCCAGCTGGAGCACTGCATGCAGTTCTGGTTAGAGAAGTATGGCCAGACGGTTCAAGAGCAGTCTCAGGGTAGACAAGACAGACCAGATCACCGCTGGTCTTACCAACAGGGCTCCAAGATGATCCAATTCGACAAAAAAAGTTTGATGTAGAGGCTTACATATAAATACCAAACAAAAGTCACCCACTTCTTCCTTCCCCTGACCTTGCCATGCTCCTCCAGCAGCAGCACACCTTTCTTTCCGTTAGCTCACCCCAACCAACAGCACAGACCAGCACACGGCTGTGCTGCAAGCACCATGATTACTGAAACCCAGAGAGAAGAACACACATTGTCAACAATGAAGAACTTTCAGGTGGCACCTCTGTCCTTCAGGCAAAACACATTTCCTGGAAAACCTAATACCCATCAGAGTGAAACTCTGATACAGGAAGAAGCAGAGCTTAGCTTCAGGTTTTCTCTCCCCCTCCTTTCTCCCACTGTCTGCACAAGGGAGGAGTATGGCAATACCAACTAGCTGCTGGCACTCACATGGCATTCCTCCACTGAGAAGGACTCCAGCTGGTCCTTCTCCACAGTGTGAAGCCCTACTACTGCCAAAATAAACCCCCTCAACATCTGACTGTGCTCCCAGGTCTAGAAAGCCAGAAGGGCTTGTTCAAAGAGCAGCATTACCTCTTCCTCAGCCAGATAGAAGCTGCATTATTACTTCTGCTATATCATACAAAACACCACCTCCATCTGAAAACAGACTGGAGCTCTCCTCGCCATGATGTGAGCAGAGCACCTCCTGCTTTTCCTGCCTACCCTGTGCCACTGCACATTGTCACACCCCGTGCAGGTCACCAGAGCATCCTAGCCAGTGAGCTACAATTATCTCAGTCTGCAGGGAAACTGCTCCTTCCTATCAACAGATCGTTTTTGTGAGAGAATTTATAGGCAGATATTCTCTTGTGAAAGAGTTAGCAAAGGTTGCCATGGCTGACACTGCTGTTTGAAACTAATTGTATTTTAGTTTTTAATTTAAGCAACTGCCTCTCAACAGTGCTGTCCATATCCACTGGCATGCTCCTGCCGGGGTGTATTTTTCAATCCACGTGTACGGCTGGGGATGAGAAAGACTTACCGCCATTGAGACATAGTTTTTAATACAAGTGGGAAATACAGTTCTTCACTGCCCATCTGTTGGGATAAACACACAGAGCAATTCCTTTTTATTATTGACTAATCACCAGAGTATGCCCGTACTAATGGTTAGCTGTAAACACATCTACTCCTGTTAGTCAGAGGAAGGCACTGTGACTAGTTAATTGGCTGTCTGAAGCCAAATGAGACGCAACACCAAAGTCCTTTTTCTAAGTCCATTCTGTCCATTTTATGGATTTATTTTTGGCTTATTTTCTGCTCTTCTCACCATTTCACCAAGGTCAGAGCTTCTCAGGGCAGGCAGCGGGTCAGCTCATCTGCGAGGTCCTTGGGGGGACTGCTGTGTTACACATGCGGCCTTCCCACCCAGGATGCAAAAGCTGGATGAGCAGACTCTTCCCCAGAAAGCGCTTCAGTTTGTAATTACTTTTATTCTCAGGCTTTAATGAATTCTTGTATTGCCTATCTTACTGTGAAAAGAGGAGATATGCCCTAAATATCACCTGTAAAGGTGATAAAGAAATGACATGGTACAGACCTCTCCCTAAACCTTTTTTCTCTGATCCCAACTGTGACAAAGCCTGGGAAAAACATCACCAGTTTGCACAGCTGCCGTGTCTTTTCTTCCTAAAAATCATCAGATACAAGTAAATTAGCAGAAGCCACTTGAAACAAAGGAAGCCAATTGGTGAACACCAAATGAAGCTATTTAGAAAGTTGTCCAAGTAGACACCTTGAGCTCTGCCAAGTAACATGATCCTTGTGACTCCCTTCGGTGACCCGAAAGCAGTCTGAACTGCTCTGCAATAGCAGGGTCAGTGCTCCTCCTCCACTGTTCTGGCCTCCTGGGTCCAACCCTACAGACAGTTGAGTCATCAACTGCTCCTTTCAATGCAGACGTGGTGTCAGTCACATCTCAGATGCGCTCTGGGTACTAAGCCAACACACATCCTCCATGGTTTCATAGTGGTTGTCCTCCTCCAGGAGGTCAGAATACAGGATAGCTGTGATGTTATGAAGGCCCAGCTGCCAACTGCTGCAGTTCAACTCTTATCTAACAGTTGTTTCCTCCCTGAAATAGAGGAACACCCTGATATTCTTCTCGTATCAGTTTTATTTCCTGAGACAACTAAAATAACTGACTATCTAGTGTTTAAGCGCAGGCAGACTTTGTCACAAGCAGCTTGTTCTGCCAGAACACGGTGCTGAGAAGGGACCTGTAACTGCAGTCCACTCCACCACCACCGTCTATCTACACAGATGAAAGCATTCCCCCAGCTTGCACATACCTGAACCGATTACTTGAGCAAAGCAGAACAGCGTTCCAAGTCACCATATCACTAATTATGGATTTTTTCAGCCAACTGATGTTCTAACAATGATTTTCAGGAAGTTCTCCACCGAATTCCCACTATCCAATTTACATGTGAATGCTATGGCTTTACGTGGTGTACTTGTTATGACTGAGAGAATTGCTGGTGTGAGTCTTCTGTCAGCTATGAGCTATATCCCAGTATCGCCCCGTCAAGCAAACTAAATATTTACACCCAATTCATTCAATCTCTTGGACAAACACACGCGCTATTTTTAACTAACCAGATAAATGGGAGTAAATTTTTTATGTTTACAGTATGTCAACAGCAGTTCAAAGGTGGCAAGACACATCAGTGGCTTTACTGTACAGCAGTGAGCAGTGGGACTCCATTTTCCTTTCCTGAGGGAGTCCTCTTTGGGTTACAGCTTTGAGAGCTTATACTGCAGGTTGCACAGTTATCCTTTCGCTGATGGTTTGTCCCAGAATGATCAAAGCTGGTCTTTACGCTCATCCATAGTCAGACTCTACTACACTTAGCATTTGACGCAGAGGTGTGGCAACACGCAGGATTTCACCCCACACAACAACTTCAACCTGACAGTCTAAGCACTTTTCTGCCTCGAAAGTCTTACACCTCTTCCGGTTTGCCAATCCATCGTAAGTCTTCTACAGAATTCTGGTAGGGCTGAATCATCACGTGTTTATTTACAGTTCACTGATTTCTCTTTTTAGCAAACATTTGCTCGTCCTATTTCTGCCATTGCTGCCTGGTAACTTGCTGCTCCTGCCTTCAGCAAGAAAATCATCCTCCTATGAGTCTTATACAACGTATGGAAGCTAGGAAAAAAAGTCTGAGTAACAAAGTCTGTATTTCAGAATACAGAGTGGCACTCACAACTATGAGGTTGGTTCACACTCAAAAATTATGAGAGGAACATAAACTTTTATATTTTCAGGAGTCAATGTGCATTCCCAGGAGTGTCTTTACATTATGAAAATTCACAGTAGCTCACTGTTTCTCCATTTCCAGCTTTGGCCAAGAGCTGTTTCATTAAAGTTTATGGCCAATTCACTTTTCAAACCAGATATAATTTCATTTCAGTTCTCTAGAAGCACACGGCAGCAGACATGGCTTAGCTGCAGCTCTGCCACCCTCTTCTGATGTCACGCTCTCAACAGCAGCTTTGGATGCAGGACTGTTACCCTGCTACTGTGACTCAACACCAATAAATGGCTGGGTCTTGCTTCGCTCCCCCTCACTGATGAGTCCCAAGACAGTAGCTGGACATGCCATGGGTCAGCCTTTCTTCCCAAGATCCTGATATCAAAAGTTATCGTGGCTTCAACAGCTCAAGCAGGCCCAGTTTATCCACACTCAACTGAAAAGCCTCTGCTCTGAAGAACTGTGACCCCAGCCTCCCTCTCCAGCTCCACTGCCAACACAAAGCTCAAGGAACGTGGCTGAGAACTGGGGAATTTTTTCAGCAGCAAGAAAAGAAAGCAACTTCCAGACAGCACACTGATTGCACTGCTGTTCCACAACAAACACCCCAACCTACGGCTGCAGTCAGTTCTGCAACACCCCACCAAG
>NW_010390392.1:0-3244 GCF_000710305.1 Buceros rhinoceros silvestris | reverse complement strand
GGGGGGGAGGCGGGGGGGCAGACCTGTGTCACCCCAAATCCACAATCCACACTCTTGAACCTTCTCTGGCCTGAGCTCAAATCCTCACGCAGCAGCAGTAAACAGGAAGCCACTGCTGAACTCCATGACACATATGCGTACCCTGAGTAACCTCCTAAACTACTTCTTCCTGCAAATATAGCTGTCAATATCTGTAAGGAAGAGAATATCTGTATCCGTAAAGAAGGCAGTCAGGGTTGCACCTTACTAGTCATCAGAGCTGCACGAGCTGCACACGCTGCTGTCCTGGGAAAGGCAGCACCTTAAGGATTGTGTCATTGCACGCGTGGCTTTATAAGAGAAAAGCTGTGACTTGTACATTCCTCTGTGGCTAAAACCCAGGATTACTTTAATATATTAAATCATGTCCTTTAGGAAACAGACTTGCACCTGGTGAGGTAGAAAAGCAGCTCTAGGTACTACCAAGCTACTCATCATCACCCCTCCTGGCTGCTTCAGAGCTGTGCCACTGCTGAGCTGGTTCTAAGCTCCAGCCTCAATGCCAGTTTACGTGTGCGGGTCTAGATGAAATCTGTCAATATTGGGCTGCAGCACTTCTGGAAGCATCGGGCAGAACAAGAATTATGCTAAGACCTAAAAATCTCAGAAAAGGCAGGACTGAATACATCACTCCAAATCGATAAGATAAACTGTTGCCACAAAAAGTGGCTTTGAGACCTTACTACAGCTTTTAATTACCTTTCCTGTAAAGAGCTTAGTACAGTAAATATGAGTAAGCAGATATTAAAAATAGCTAAGCAGGGACACTTGTTCAATCATTTTTAGCACTGACTCAAACGTGTATGACTCACCCCGAGTACCTCTGCCGTATCTACTTTCCCAGCGCTGGCTGTAACATCTCCTACTTTAGATACTGGACATCACCACTGCCGACCTCGAGACCTCCATCCTGGAGGGGTCATGTGTGTCAGTCACTCCTGAAGTTTCATGAGAGTTTTCTACATGTTTTTTAATCTTCCATCATAATTTCTAAGTAAATGATTCATGCTACAAAAGGACTGAAAGCCAACATTAACAGGGCTGGAAATTAAGGAGTTGTCATGCTTAAATCACTCTCAACTATTTGACAGGCAATTAATTACCAAGCATCTTGCTTCACAAAGTACTTTCTTACCCTCTCTCCCTCCTAGCTGCAGCCACACACAGTTACTGAGCCACCCTCTAACAAGATCAACCTCCTAGAAACCCATAGGTTGCGTAGACAGGCTTCCTGTTGTTCATTGTTCAAACCACTCCCCACCCCCCCCCAAAAAAAAATCAGAGAAAAACCTACTATAGCAAGTCTTCGTCTTATTTACTGGAGTTTACAGGGACTACTGGTCACGTACAGGGAATTTCCACATGGTTAAGTTTGTAACTTTTATACTTCCCGGTGCACATTTACAATCAAAACATCAAAGAACAGTAAAGTCATTACCAACCCTTTGTAACAGATGTACAATTTAATCAAGACTGATCAAGCTAATCAGGAATCAATTACAACCTGTTTAATACTACATATAAGCTACCGCTGGCAATATGGAATCCTCTATATTTTACGCACATAACTAGTCCTCCAGAACTATTTATGTGCTTTGTGTTAGCAAAGTAACTGGGGGTTGGCTTTTTTGGACATCAAGGGAAAAGAAAATGCAGGAGAATCACTGTTCTGATACTTTCAGGAAAAATACTTCTCATTCTATGGAAGTCCCAAGTTGAGTGCTGTATTTGCACTTCTCTATTATGCACAAATTGTTCACAGTAACTTTTTCTCTCTATTATATTGTGCTAACCTTAAAAATGATCACTTTCTGCTCTTCTTTGCCGAGAATAGCGTGACAGGACTAGTTTGGGGGATGTTTTCAGCATAACTCAGAAGAAAGAGAGCAGATCACTGGTATGGCCAGATCGACCCATTTACTTAACTATCAAACAGCATTTCCCTGCCTCCAAAACTAACAAAAACTGGCAGTAATAAAGCCCGAGCTCAAACTGTCAAGTCAGAAAAACAGGAACTGTGCTCTAGAATTGGGGTTTTGTATTTCCCCTTCTGAACCTGATACCAGAACTAACAATATGTTTTGCACCTAAGACACCACAAGACACGATCTTCTGAATTTAGGGGGGGAAGGGGAAACTTAAAATCAATTATTTGCCTCAAAGACTCAGTTCTAACTTCAGCTAAAAAGAGAGAGTAGTTTCACACACTGTGTTCTCCCTTTTCATACTTGTACAGAGGAGGAAACATAGAGCAGCGAATGCAGCTGGAAGGGAAGGGCTAGTGGAGAGGTCCTCCCATGGAACCCCACTGCTGGGAAACGAGGAAAGACAGAGGGGAAAAAAAGAAGAGAAGGAGAGAGACAAGTCTGAGGAGCTTTAAATCACCTCTCCCCTGTTATACACTGGGAGGAAATTGGATGTTTTACAGTTACAGTTCCGATGCCTGGATTTCAAAAGTAAGCACCGTGGAGAAAAGGGACTTTTAAAAAGCAGCTGGGAAGCCAGACCTTTTGCAAATACCACAGCGCAGCCATTCTGGGCAATAAATATTTAACTGTAGTGGGCAATACCTCCTACGAACCCTACTTAGAGAAAAAAAAGCTTTGGGGAGCAAATCTGTCTGTTAAAGCACGTACAATTCTGTAGAAAATGATGAAAACCAAAGCCAGGAGGTAACTGCCAAGCACACCCATCCTGTCCGCTCCGTCCAAGATGGCTACTTAAACGCCTCAGCTCTAAGTACGCCTAACCATAAAAGCACTTCCTTTTTTTCTGTCTGTAAAAGCAACTTAGAAATCCAATTGCAAGTTAACGTGCGGGAATCTTACCAACAAGTAATCGTATTTCAAGTTACCGTATTGAGAGACCTTAGAGAAAACTAACAGAAATTAGTAGAAATTAATAGAAAATAGTTTTCCTAAGAAAAAATCATCTGTGATTCCTGCAGTAACTTGGATGTATCACCCCCTCGAGCAGTTTTCTTGAGCAATCTGAGAATTATCATATGAACTTCAGAGAGAGGAAATTTTTCATTTTTCAAACAACTCAGCAGTGATCTTTAATATACAAGGTTATCTGTAGTTAAAACCAAGCCACTGCGCTGCTTTATATCGTTCTAATCACGGTCTTCCGACACAAATAGAAAATAATGTTATTTTCCTCATTCTTACAGGAAGACCACCCTCCAGGACTCCCGTTCTTGGCA
>NW_010390391.1:0-17902 GCF_000710305.1 Buceros rhinoceros silvestris | reverse complement strand
AGCGTGGCCGGGCTCCTCTGGTCAGAGATAACACAAACGCTCGGTTTCATGATAGAACAGGTGCCTCTTCCTGTTCGTAAGTTTCTGCAGGGAAACCAATTGCGCTCGGTTTCAACCTCAGAAACTCAGCTTTTGAAACGCCCATAATCACCGTTCTGGCCGGTATGTCAAAGGTCTGCTTCCATTTACCAAAACACGGGTTTTCTGAAGTGTCTTCACACATTTAAAGCTCCCTTCAGAGCGTAAGGTTTTGTGACGTTCATGTATGCAGCTGTACAACAAACCCTGATCCCGTTCACACGCGGACATCCGTTCTCCAGCCTCTGTTAACGTAACCACGTCTTGGTGTTTGCTGCTTCAGAGTAACAGCGTCCTTTACATCAAACAAAATAATATTTCACACACACACACACAGAGAAGGTGTTTCTACTTATTTATACCCTAAATCCGTGTTTTAATCTTTTTCTATTTGGAAATAGCAAATTTCTACATTCAGTAGCTCCCCTTACGTGCAGGGCTCCCAAGGGCTTCACAAACGGTAAAGGGGGTTAGTTCATACAGAGCGCTGAAATGGAGCCAAATGTTGAAGTGACTCTGTCTCTCCTGTGAATTACAGTGTTTTCAAACAACACAGCAGGAAACAGTTATTTTGGCTGCATAGTTTTTGAAATCTCACCTGCTTTCTCTTGTTTTGTGCACAGCAAACCGGACCGATCAGTGCTACTCTGGTGATGACCCGTCCCGTAAAGGGGCCCCGTACTATTGAGTTGGACTTGGAAATGATCACTGTTAACACTGTCATCAACTTCAGAGGAAGCTCTGTCATCCGGCTGAGGATATACGTATCACAGTACTCCTTCTAAACCCAGAGTCTGTGTGTCCTGGAAACATTAAAACAAAAGAGACGGTTCCTCCTCCGCAGAACTCTCTCCTCAGAAGCCAGTACGTATAGCAGCTCCAAACCAAATCAGTATTTCCCCAGACCCGGTGACCTCTGCCTGTCTGAGGAGGAAGGCCTCTTCGTGCCTACCAGGATGAAGACATCTGAAGATGTATTGTCAGCAGATCCCATAAGATTCTCTACGAGATCATATATTTTAAGGACTCCTCTTTTCATTGTAAACACTTCTAGGGTATGAGTCTACGTTTGAAAGACTGTGAACCTTTGTAGCTCCAAGGCTGCTTAGCAAGAAGCGCCAAAGAAACTGAGGAAAAAAGCTGGCTTTTGCAATCTTACCTTTGTTTGTTTGTTTGTTTGTTTTCATTACAAATGGAAAGCAGACAAACAAGCAGAAACACAACCAAAAAGCCACCTATTGAAACAAGGGATCTCAGAAGTGCTAACTTACATTCCCAATTATCTCTGGAATTATCAGTCAGGCACTTTGTTTCAATTCACCCTGCGTTTGTCTTAGTTTCATCTGTTTTTTCTTTGATTCTATTTTATAGTTACAATTCATTGTAAATTCATTCCAAAATACATGTTGTACTATGTAATCTTCTACTTTCTAACAAAGTGTCACATGTTTTGGGTTCCTTCCTGTATTAAATCTTCCTGTGTAACAGAGTTCATAGAAATCTATCACTGGATGGTATGTTTTACAATATTTAGGGTGTCATGCTTATTTGACACAGGCCTCCACTGCCAGAATAGCGTGCAGGGACCTCAGAGCAGATAAGAATCAGAAACTTTATTTGTCCCTCTTTTCCTGAGTGTGATAGTCGCAAACGGTTTGTAACGGTTATAAGGTAGCGGTACGAACTGTAGTTAAGGCTGCAACTAATCTCCTGTTCAAAGAACACTCAGCGGGTCTGAATCTGTCCGAATTCCTTCAGAAAAAATGCATTGTTCTGTTCACGTGCAGTCTTTCTCCTGCACTCCTAACGTGGAGGGAAATAAGCTGAAAAGGACTTGAACCAGTCAGCATTCACGCCTCTGCCACGAAGCAGACCCCAGTATACCAGTGCCCAGACCTCGAATGATGGGATCCCGCAGTTTCCATAGGCAAAGGCTTCTCAGGTATAACTGCTGTAACTAATAGAGAGTTTCTCCTAAAGTCTAATCTGAATGTCCACTGTTGTAATTTAAATCCCTTGTGTTTTAGCCCACTTCCAGTAGAGAGAACAGTTTATCTACCACTTTGCAGCAGTCTTTAACATGTCTGAAGACTGTTGTCATGTCTCCCCTCAGACTGTTCCTCTGTAGTCTAAACAAACCCAATTCTTTTGGTCTTTCCTCATACATCACATTTCCCGAACCTTTGATCATTCTTGTTGCTCTCATCTGGATTCTCTCCAGTTGGTTCACATCTTTCTTGAAGTGCAGTGCCCAAAACTGTGAAAAGTATTCCAGCTGAGGCCTCACAGTGCTAAGCTGAAGCTATATATATAGATGTCTAGAAATTTGAAAATAAAAATAAATATTTTATAGTTTGGAGGTATAATGCTTGCCTGTTGAAGCCACTGGCAGTTTGGTCTTTCTTTTAGTACAGACGAGGGTTCATATGCCTTGTTCTTATATTTCTCTGAAGCAAGCTCTTCTGCTTCTTCCCTCTGCTCTTTCCTTATCAACTTATCTGCTCTCCAGCATTGCTAGGGCAGCAAAGATAACCTTTGCTTCATCTTTTTGAGGACTGGAAGTCCTTAATGCTACTTGGTGAAAAGAGTTTGTGGAGATTATGGTGTGAGCAGGCTGGAGCATTATGAAGAAGCATTATATGAAGCATTATTAGAAGCATTATGTGAGGTCTTCATTAAAGTGGGATATTAAATGGCAGAATACAGACTCAGAAAGTTATCACAATACAGACTGCAGGACACAATCAGAAAATTGACTCTCTTGTTCCCAACAAGCTTTGTCAGTTAAGTCTGGAGTTGTTTTTCCCTAGCTTTAGTAGAGACTCTGCTCTCTACTTGTACTCAGCTTGAAGGAAGCCTCATGCAATGGCTCATAGCAATGAAACAGAGTTGAGTGTGCTTTAGCAGCTTCATTTCTTAATGGTTTAAAGTTTTCTCTGTGCTGTTCCAATGTCCTGGGGCTCAGAGCTCTGTACACAGGCTGTCCTTCATTGTAAAAACAAAAAGGCTGGAGCCTGACTCCAGGGTTTAGTGAGCCAAGCTGAGGCAGGAAGCCAACGAGTTCTGTGAGTAGCACACTTGGAGATGATAAATGTAGAGGAAATCTGCAAAGAAACATGAGAACAAGAATGTGTTTCCTGAGCTCATCATATACCACCGTCTTGGAGGGGAAAAGAGAGATGACCAGGAAGGAGGAATGCTAGTTTATAACCATGGGGCTAAAAGTGCTCATGACCCCCAGATGATGAAAATGAGACGTGGGAAACAAGCAGGCTCTGGAGGCCCAGGGAACAAACAAGGGGCAGGCAGGGGCTTGCATTAAAGTTGTTAAACTCTTAACATGCTGAAAGTTTTCCCAGTGCTTAAAAGACTCCTTTTCCCCTTTTTGTGCCCCTGTGTTATGGCTTCTTCATGCCCAGTTGAGTCCTCTCTCTTCCTGCCATCACATCACCTCCTGGAGAGGAAGCGCACCCTGCCAGACATGAGACAGTTTCTCAGTTCTGGGCTGTTCTCCCATGGCCCCCACATACCAACCTGATTTAACCCTAATTTAGAAACATCAAAACCCAGAGGAATTCCATAACAACACACTTTGTTAAAAGAGTAAAGCTCGAATGCTTGGGTTTAGCAGGGTCCAGCAAATAGTCATAAAACAATATTATACTTTCTATATAAACATTCTGCGCCTTAAAAAAAGGTGAAAAGTCTGGAAACAAAGGAATTCAGCCACTTCTCAACCGCCATAACATCTTTCATCACTCACTATCACTCCAGCCAACTTTAACTTTGCCAAAATATATGCCAATATCAAAATAATAAATTACTAGCAGTTTATAACATCTAAACTCTCCATTTCCTAGTCAGGGGTCTGTTTCCAATAGACTATCACAGGCTCATATATTACAGCAATTTTCACCAAATAAAAAAAAAAAAAGAAGACTGTGCATATCAGGTTTTTATAGCATGAAAGTGAAAAATGCAAACTTGCAGCCGCTGTATACATTCATGTTCTCCTTTGAGGCCGGGCCTCCCTAAAAGCAGACAGAGCTCCTGGTCTGCTCAGAAAATTATTCTTTACTCTAACCTATAGCAGATGATTTTCTGCATCAAACATGAAGAGTTTTACCATTTAATGGATAATAATCTGGTTGGCTCCATATGATGGCCCTGACCCTGCTCTGGCTTATTCACAGAATATGCTACTGACTGTCTTTCATAGCATGTAGCTGTATTAAAACCCAATGAAAATTCCATAGCACAAAAAAGAAAACAAAACCCAACAGAATGAAAGTATGCCCTAATGTTATTCAAGCCTGATAGTCACTATTGTTAAATAAATCTCTGTCCTGGATGGACAAAACCCTCAGCTGCTGTTAATTTGCATGACTGCTGCTCTTTAACAGAAAGATAAAAAGTATCCTTAGGATCTTCCCTGTGTGAGTGTAAAGCTCTGTGCTTGTATCTGTACACCACTAGAAATTACAGCTAAAGTAGTGTGGCTCTATATTTGGAAGTCAAATAGTTGTAAGATAACATGGCACAAGCAAATTGTGTTTCCTCATCTGACACGAGTGCTGACAAGTGATTTACACCCATCACATTTTGTTGTTGGACAAGTCTTTGAACAAATTCTGAATAGTTCAACCCGAAAGCAGGTGCCGTGCCTGAAGACTGAGGCTTTCAGGGATTCTGAAAAAAGCCTGCCCAGAAAGGTGACCTTTCACTGAAAGGTGACCTGGCACTGAAGGATCAGTGCTGTAGGGAGTGTAATGGTCTAGAGGTATTTGTGCAGGGATGTCTCTGATGATGTAGTTGCCTCTTTTCTCACCTGCTTCAGTGTAGAGTGCATCTGATGTTTATAAGTGTGCACAGCAGAGGTGGAAATCTCAGTTCAAACTTCTGAGGTCCCTCTATGGTTTCCATTGGCTAAAAAATCCCTTGTGTAACTCAACTAATATTGGTGAACTCACATGAAGGAGAATTTTGGTACAAAGCAGATACACTTTCACAGCAGCAGGTGAATAGTGATGCAGTAATCTTGATGTTAGAATTGAGGGATGTAGCTGGGTAGCAAAGGGATCTTTAGAAAACAACTCACCAACCAAAAATTCCTGAAGTATCCAGTCTCTTTCAATTCCTTCCTATATCCCAGAAGCCACTCATTATCCCTTTTGAGTTTGTCCTGGACAAGTGACCTCATCATGGTCAGGCACTGCAAGCACCTGCCAAGCGAGGTCCACTCCTCTGGCACCATGTGACATTTTTCACTCTGCTTTTTGGAGATCAGTTGTAGGCTACGTGTGTCTTCTAGGCTCTGACTGACCTCAGTTGCTTCTCTCATAGCCAAGGCAGATCCGTTATTTTCCTGCCAGATTCCTCTGCACCCACCATCTGTACAACAAAGTTCTTTATGTGTTTCACCCTTACAGCAAAGTACTAGGTTTGAATGGCTGAAGGGATTGCCCAGCCTGCTGGCAGAGCCTAGTTTCATGAAAAGGATTTTAAAAAACCCTACAACCCCCCAGTTTTGAAGGTGATAGATGCTCTTTTAGGTCCTGATGAATCACTTTTCTCTTGAAATTGCATCTATATCATGCTGGCTCGATAGTTTCAAGGCTTTTTAAGAAGCCTGATAAGGACATGCTTATGCAATGCATCCTTAGGCTCTTCACACCTTGGATGAGGCTTTTCCAGTTTGCAAACAGAGTATTTGGTCCAGTCAGAGAGAGTGCAATGTGACCACCACTATGCTGAAGTCAGTGATCGCTAACCACCTTACATCAGGTCTGGATTTAGCCCAGTTTTATTTTAAGTCTTGAATCTCAGTGCCAGTGGTATAAACGTAAACAGATATGTATCATTTTTATAGTAGAGCTGAAAGATTGTTTCTAGTAAATAAACAGTAGTATGACTGCAGTACCTCTTTCTCTGTGAGCACTATCTCTGAGTACTTTAAGATTTCCTGAGATCTCTTTCGACACTTCAAAATTTCCTCTGGTATTTCAAGCCACTCATTGATGTGTTTCCATGAACAATTACTCACTCCTGTTCTTCAAAGGCAAATCCAGGCACTTGACTCTACATACTGCTAAAGCAACACCCAAGCCTTTGCAGAGGTATGGCTCATGCATCACTCATAGAAATTGCTCCTCTCTGTAACCTGTAAGGGATTATGTTGACTTCCTTGAGATTCTGCAGTGTTCAAAGTCATGCATGCGATTTTTCAAGACTGAAACCTTAGTCTGGAGATTGTTCACCAGTAACTTGCTGCAAATATTCCATATTCAGCAGGTAAAACCATAGCTACAAAGGTTAGATTTCACAAGATCCTCAAAATGCGTGGTGTTTCATGGCTGGCTACATATAATGCGAACACAATTCAAAAATTCAGCACCCGAGTTCTCCAGCAGTCATAAGAAATCACTATTTTCAGAAACATATGGTCAGTAAACTCATTTTGTAGATCTGTGAAATGCAAAGAGGCAGAAGACCTGCTGAGATTACACAGATTTGTTATTCAAATCAATACCCCCAAGAAAACCTGAATCTAGTTCATCATTTAAAAATATTCCTTTGGACTCTGACGTATGATGCCATTCAGGTAGGAGAGGGGACAGAGAAACTGACTGCTTCCAACACAACAGCAGCTGTTCTACAGAGATTCCAGGACTCCTACAGTGATCAGAAACACCTGCCAGCCCAAGTCTGCGCTCCAGGTCACGAAGAAAAGCACAAAATTCGTATGTCCTCAGCTGAAGGAGAGATACCTTTGTTGACTTCTTAATGATGCCAAGCAGAGATTTACTTCATAATGTGTATAAAATTTCTCATTGTGTCTATACCTCTATTGAAAAACTAAAACAACTGGACCGAGCCATTGCCTACCACTTGCATACTACCTGCAGCAAGCTCTGGTGTATCCGTCTGCCATCTCCCAGGGTTGTGCTCGCTTAGAATTACCCAGTCTGATTTCGTGTGAGTTACAACACTGTAAGTCACAGCGTTCGGCACACACCAGTGTAAAGTCATTCCTATAGATGAAAAAGAATCATTGAGGATAAATTTACAATTGAACCAGAAAGTTAATAAAAAAGAGCTTGCTCATTAGTTAACCTTCAGTGCTTTGGTTATGATGTCATTGCTATGGACAAAAATAATCAACCAGAAATCCAAAATATTAAAAAGAGGATTATGTCCTTAGAAAGAGGACATAAGGCTTTTATAGGCTCATGTAGCCTATAAATTGTTCTGGAATTAAGACATCTCACACAACATTGGAAAAGAAAGAATTCACCCTTTGACCTCCAGCATCCCCACCAGAAGTAATAAGCACGGCTGATCCTTACCGAGGGTCAGATGGAATGGCTGGCTGATGGGTGGGTCAAGAAAGAGGCAGGCATGTGGCCAGAGGCCAGGGAAGGACAAACCGAGATAATGTTAAAGTACGAAGGAATGCCCTCAGTGTGCGGGATGTCTGAGACAAGTCTCTCTCTCGCTGTACGGAAGTGCTTTATCTTTGCTTGGGCCTTTGAAAGACAGAAAAGTGTTAACAGTCCCTTCAATAAAAATAGGAGGGCAGCATTCACGGGTCTGAATGCAGCATCAGTTTTCGAAAAAAATCACGTTGCCCTGGCCAACCTGTTGCCTAATGAGATGCACTGGACACTAGAATCCCCTAAGTGCAATTTAAGGTATAGCACATATAGCACAATCTTATACTAACGGTTCCTCCTGTAACCAGTAGGGTAGGGCAGGGAGAAGGACTCACTGCCCAGCTTGACGAATGCTCCATAAAACTCCTGCTTCTGCTTAAACAGTCATTTCCTTAACCCTTACCTGCAGGCTGTCAGATTAATAAGCACGTTACATTCTGTAGCCTTCATTCTTGCTGGAAGAGGAACACTGTAATTTAGGATGGATGGTTTCAATGTTCCTCATCCTGCCTCTTTAACCTATAACCATTGCTTCATTTGCAGCAGAAAAGGAGCTTTTAATTCTTGTATTGTTTTACAACTTGTGAACAATTTACCTTGAATATGTCAGCAGGGACTATTTTAAGGGGGTTTTTTAAATAAAAAAAATATAATGCTAACAAAAATTGTAACTGAATTCTAGTTTATTTTGATCATTGCCTGGTTTACTGGTGATCATACAGGATCGATGCAAGCATTTATGCTAGAATCCTGTAAGACCTTTGTAAAGCAAGTTGAATGAGGATCACTGATGCCAGTACATCTACTGGTCATAAGTAAGTGCTAACTTATATACAGTAGCAGAGAAAACATCAAAGCAAGATACAATTAATTCTCAAGAGGCTAATTTTCTTCCACAGTATTTATGTTGTAAACTTGCCCATACTTGGAGGTAAGTGTGTGTATTATAACTTCATTTCCTGCTGGGTTTATGCATAAGGCTCAAATTAGTATCTTGCGTAATACTACTTTACTCATCTGTACCAGGAGCTTGACGCCTCTGAGGCATTTCTCTCCTCTGCAGTTCTACTGAAGACTGGAGCAGGTCATTACCTCAGATGGCGGGGATGACTCCCTTGCCTCGTTCTTCCCAGCACCAGCCACGTTTGACCTAGCACATGTTCAGAGTGTGTGTGGGATTGTGTATGGGTTGCATGCAGCAGCCTTGGAGACATTTCCAGAGGATCCCAGGACATGAGCTCTCCTCCCAGCCTGACATGGGTCTCCCAGCTGCCTAGGGTCTAGGAGGCACAACATGGACCGGTGAAGGTAGGGGTTCATGTAGTAAACATGAGGCTATGGGCAGAGTTTGGCTTAGCTCTGCAGAATAAACTTGTCTCCTTAACAAGTAGTGTTAATATAATTTAGACTGAACTGGTTTCCTCATACATAAATCATTAACTAGTAGGTAGTTCTCACTTCCACCTGCACTACACAGCTCGTGACTTTAGTACAAGAAAGGCTTTTCCACCCACACCATACTCAATGACCCGTCCCTAATGGGGTTTGGCTGTTTGTTGGTTGGGTTTGTGTTTTGCAGGTGGAATGTTCTTATTTCAGCACATTGCAAGGGCAGCCAAGCCTGGCTCTGGCTTACTTTGTAGGAAGTGAATGAACTTATGTCACACAGTTCCTCTCTCACATTCTTATCATTCAAATAACTCACTGCGAAGAGAGGTAGATAATACGCCATTCACTGGGCTTGTGATGATTTACAAACCACTCAGAAAGCTGATAAAGATCTTCACAGCTGTTTGGAACTCAAATGAACTGCCACTGCTCATTTACAGTATCACAAGGACACGTCAGTTCCCTCCACTACACTGCAAATGCATTAATACTGAATCATACACTCAAGAAAAACCACACTGAAACTGGCACGCATGCAGCGGGCTGCAGAATTTCAGGAGAAGCAAACACCTCTAAAACTGCTCAAAGAAAATGAGAAAGTAGATCTGTGACCCATGACCGAAGACTTACGGTTCTTCAGTCCCCACCAGGATGCCTTGGTAGAAGTGGCCTGACCAGTGAAGTCACAAAATGGCTGCGCCTTCCACTCAATTTGTTGGAGAACAGACACTTCAGGAAGCAAAATTGCTCAATTTTAGCTGTTGGCATACACCTCAAGTAGCCTAAGCTAAGGTTTCCAGATTTGAGCCACTGCATCCTTCTTTCTCTAGCTGCTTACAGTCCGCTTTTCAGGTTGTTGTTCTTATTATACGTGCCATCATGTTTGTCTTAGATGAGGTAGCACATGGGACTGAATAGTGTGACCCCCTCCCCTCTTCTTGCTCTTTTCACCATGGAAGACCAATCTGCTCTGACAGCATCTTCCCAGCCAAGAGTCTCTCCATTCAGCAAGGGCTCTGTGGTTAAGGCGATGGTATCTCCGGAGCTGACTCTCAAGTGTGGACAGCAGGAGAAGGTTGTACTTCATCTTCTGTCAGGGCCGTCCAGCCAGCTGGTAAAGGACACCGTGCTGCTGGAGAGATGGGGTTTGGCTGAGCTGTAAAACTGATATCCTGCAGGGATTTAAACTCCTGCTGCACTTCCTTAAGGGTGAGCAATAAATTGTATTTGCTTGAGAAGTCCCATGGGCTGTATTCTGTGTACCATAACGCCTGCCTTCTCCTCCCTTCCCTGTTTTTGGTGGCACTAGTTACTGCTTGGACCTGCAGGTGCTGCCGAATGCTGTTAAACTGTTCTCGCTGTCAGCCTGCACATAGCCACATCGGTAATGGAAAAAATGAGCCCTGCGTGGTTTTTCCAGGAAGCAGCTCCTCATCTCATACAGCTGAACATTTTCTCACACCAGTAAATCACTAGGACAGCATGCATGAACTCAGCTTTTTCACACCGATGGAAGGGTTCATATTCTATGCCACTGTTTGTAAGGACCGTCCTGCATGGCAGCTTATTGCTGATCTTTAATAGATCTCTTTCTAGCCCGTGTTATTTCTCCTTTCCTGGACTCTTGCACAGTTCAGTCACCATCTTGCTAAGGAATGATCACCAAGGCTCCCTAAAATCCAGTACTGAAACACCGCCTCCATCTGCCTGATAATGTAATTCCTTGACAGTCACGGGATCACCACATCAGTTTAAGCGAGAGAGCAGCCAGAGCATTGGCTGAGAAATGCTTGGTTAGATTTTCTAAGATCTTGAAGAACAAGTTCAATAAATCCTTACTTGCTTGAAAGAGTGCTCGTTCCATCTCCCACCTGGATACCAATGCACAAGGTTTTAATGTGAAGTTAATCCCCAAGCTGCAGTGAAATAATTATCCCTTCACCCTTGAATTCCTTGCTACCATGTGATACAGTTCTATGGAGCTAAGAGTGACAGCAATAGTGATACCTGAAAATACTTGAGGCAAGCTGGTATTTGCTCACCGTGGAAGGCCACCCTTAATCATACATAAATAAACTTTTTTGGCTTGGAGAGCACAGCTAAATAACATGGCAAAGCTACTGTGTCCTGCAAACAAATGTTTGTAGCTACAGTTATTACTGCTGACTCAGGATTCTTGTCAGAAAATATTGTAAAGAATAAATACCCTGTAGTTTGCAGCTGTTAAACTTTTTGTTAAAGCACGGGGTCACGACATACGTGCCATTCAGCACGGATGTACAATCAAGTTGTACCCGGACAGTAATCCACTCCAGTCTGTTCGGTGGAGTGGTCTCTGAAGGGCTGTATGTTCTCTTCTCTCTGGGTACTGATGTGTATAAGCAAACATGAGTTAAATATGCATATTCCTCCGCTTTGGGGTGAGAGTGCATCCTTATCCCCGCCCTAAAATCCCTAGTGTTACTGGCAAGGGTTGTGACCACAGCACATCTACTTCCCAGTGGCTCTGGGTGCACTGGTGAAGGAGCAGCCAATGCTCGTGGTGGGCCTGCAAACTGAAGGACAGGAGGGAAGGCAGCAGGTTGGGTTTGCCTTATTTCATGCAGCTTGAGTGCTGTATACTGGTGTGTTTGCCTGGGAACAGGACCAACCATCCCACCACTGCATTAAAGCATTAAAACTAGGGTAGCGTGGGCTGGTAGGGTCTGTTTCTAACTGCACTATTTCTTAAATGGCTTTAAGTATCCGGTCAGACTGGCCTGTTTCTGTCTCCTTGCTTTCCCCTGAGGGATGTGCTCAAAGCTCCAGCTAGAAGGTCAGCGCGTGCTCTCATTTTAAACTGAGACATTTTAGATGGAAGAACAGCATTCCAGTTCCTATGGGTGACCGGTCACTGGCCTCCATGGATGTTCTTCCAAGCTCCCTCATCTCCACAAGACCAGCAGGCTTTAAAGTGCTGTGATTTCTGAGATGGCTTTCTGCCTTCACCTCCTTTAACTAAGTTGTTTTCAACCGAAAATAGACAAAAAAAGTTTTAAAACTGGAAACAATACCTTATTTTTGTGCTTCATAAATCGGGCCTTTCAGGAAGGCCCTTTTGTGTGCTGCCCTTGCCCTGTGTGTGGGTGACACCTGGCTGGCCCCTGCATCCCAGGGAGAGGAACATCTGCTCATCCTCAGGCAGGCCTGTGTCTTTTTTTGGGAGAGAGGCCAGCTCTGAGGCCCTGAGCAGATCCCAGAGAGAAAATGGTGTGAAAACACAGGGCAGGGAAGCAGCACCTGGCCCTCAGGTCCCAAAAAAGGGAGGGGAGGAAAGGGGCTGAGCAAGCATCTGGACATCTCCTGCCCCTGAGCTGGCTGCCTGGCTCTGCCCTTTGCTTGGGCAGGCGGATACCTGGGCCCTGAGGATACTGGGAGGACCTGGACTGCTGCCTCTCAATCACCTCTTTCACGCTGAAAGAAGCATTTCTGAGCTGTGTCACAGGCACATGGGATGGAAACAGTGTTTGGGGAGACACCTCAGAGGCACTCCAGGAGGTGCCACCATCCTAGCCCAATGGGAGAGTACCTCCTGGGGAGATCGGGCTTCATGAAGATCCCAGGGAGCATCCCCCAGGTATTGGGAAAGGGATGTTTTTATGAGGTTTTCACCGGCCTGGGTAAAAGAAGGGAGAGAGGAGTAAACTCTACGAGTGACGGTCTCCAGCTCTCCAGAGCCCTGGTGTCCACCCGCCCCTGTCCCAACCTGTCCCCAGCTCCACGAAGGTGCCTGATGCCTGGCGCTGGGGCTGCCCTGCTCCCTGGCTGGGGGTGCGTACGGTGGCCTGGTTTCCTCCTCAGCCCTCAGCTTCCCCAGCTACCAAGGCTCCCTGCCAATTCCTTCCTCACTCCCTTCACAGAGCGGTAGCGTAGCGAAAATACAGACGTGTAATTTAAGCAATTCCCTGCATTTGGACTTCTCTTTCCAGCCCATTTCTAACCACAGCGCTTAAACCTCCCAAGATTTTCACTGCGAGCCGGTCACAGCTATCGAATGAATGCTTTTGAATCAGATGAGCTAAAAGAGTTCTGTGAGATCTGTTATGTCTCTGGCTTGTAAAATACAATTTCTTACTAGGTTACACTAATATTTCGTAACTCATTCTTAATATTATTCTTCAATAAAGCTCTGTGCAAACAGTCTATCCCACAGGAGGAACTTCTGCCAGATCCCAGATGTCAAACACATTTGCTTCAAATCCAGGAGTTCGTGACCTTTTATGTTTGTTAATGTGACGCCATGGAAATTATTTATAACAAATAAGTGTATTTCAGAGTCAGGTGCTCCATGGGGCCTTTTTCAGTGATACAAAAGCCTTTCCTGAAACAGGTCTTTCCTGTTTTGTTTTCTTTTTTTTCCCCCTAACAATGAAGGTTTGGGAACAATTTGAAACCCTGTTATGGAACTACTGCAGTAAAAGGTAGACAGGAACTCAGAGATATCTCAGATTACAAATCTTTCCTGAAGATAAGGTTCTTCCTTTCTCTTTTATCCTTTACCCTGAAAATGCAGTTTTCAAACAGCGGACAGTATGGATCCAGACAA
The DNA here is from genome assembly GCF_000710305.1 of Buceros rhinoceros silvestris. Taxonomy (NCBI): domain Eukaryota; kingdom Metazoa; phylum Chordata; class Aves; order Bucerotiformes; family Bucerotidae; genus Buceros; species Buceros rhinoceros. Next base: position 4,417 of record NW_010390391.1, on the reverse strand, counting down.
ACACTAAATATATTGGCTTAAAGAGCTAAATCAAATGGGAAGCTACTGGAATTGTTCAGATCTAAAGGACAGATGTGATACGCCAATTGATGTTCACATGTAGCATGTTCATTTTTAAAGATGGGGTAACACTGTCTACCCACAGGTATAAGAGGTCTAGAAAATATCTGAAATATATGAAGTCTTATTATCTTTCTTCAGCAGGTGTGACAATGTCCTCCCAAACCTGTGCCAGGTTTAAGAACAGCTGGCTCTTAATGAAGCCAGGTAAGAAAAGGATGCAACTGGAATACACTGGAAGGAACATGCCTTGGCTCTGTTTCCTCCTTTCGTCTGCTGTACACGAAGGTCTATCATGCCTCCTGAGTTTACTGGATTCATCATCCTGGAATCCGAGACAGCAGCAGCAGCAGCAAGAAATGCCTCCTGAGGAGGAAACTAAACCATCTGCACCTGCATAGATATGCACCCACAGTCACTCCTGTTTGTCACTCCAGGCTGAAGCTGGTGGCCTGAAAATTCCGTTCCAGGCCCTGCACAGCACCCCCGTGCCTCAGTGGTTATCCCCCCAGGAACCTCGCGTTGCTTTGGGCTAGCTTGGGGCTGGCAGCCGTTTATGAGGTTGAAGCCTGCTACGTAGCTCAGAAGCATCTGCTGCAGCCTGCACAGATGTGGGCTTGGCTGTGGAAAGACAGGACCAAAGTGTTCTGGTGCACAGAGGACAAGCCTTTCTTGGATTTATTAGCAGAATGTATTAATGATGTGTGTGTGCGTACAAAGTAAATCTGCCTTATAGCATAAGGCAAGACATAACAAGCCAGCAAATCCCTTTTCAAATTCACTGAACATCAAGTCTAAATGAGATAAAGAGATGGTCTAGTTTGGACAACAAAGTATCTCCATGCCATTGCTCCTCTAGGCATTGTAGCAACATTTCCAAAAGATCCAGGACATTGTGCAACAAAGCTGTTCTTCTGCAGCACTGTGGGAGGAGGCAACTGACTGCAGTTTCAGATGGTGGACAGGATTACAACGGGTTATGTCAGGAAAACATGACGTTAAACCTGCATTTGAAAAAAAGGAGAAAACAAAAAATAACGGTCACACACTAAATTATAGCAGCTTTCTATAATGAAGTGTGTGGACCCCACCCAGCATCTGTGGCAGAGGAGGAAAAACCCAAAGGTTATGATGCAGATGGAAAAAGCCAGGCTCCAGCTGAGAGTAGGACAGGGAGGATGAGAAAACAGTTTCATATTTCTCCCAGGAAAGCCTCAGGGGATAAAGATTACTGCTGCAAAAACTTTAGCGGTAGTAAAAGCTTCTGGCTGCAGAAGTTGTTTATAACGAAGGTGTATTAACTGCTCAGAGACTTCAGCTGAAAAGGACTCCACTAGTTCACTGGAATCTAGGTTGCAAAATCCTTTCTTCCCTCTCAAAAAGCATCTGCGTCAGAAAACTTAGTTTAGTGGCTACACATAAAGTTCAGCTGTGAGACGTTGTATGCAGTGTGCTGGACCTGTCCTGATAACGCCCTGCTTTTAGGACCAGACAGCTGAGCTTATCACTTGGCTATTGCAGTACACACCGGATTCTAGCTCTGGTCATAAGCACATCACCTCATGTTAGTTTCTGACATTAAGATATTTCACAAACAGCAGTGTTGGACTCGTGCTTCCTCTGAACGATTCTCAGCAGGGCTGGGGAAGCTATTTGCAATCATCAACTGCTTAATTGAGGATTTTTTTTTGCAAACTAGTCAAGAACTTCTAAGCAATGATGTTTTCTACTTTTTGCTTGAAAGATTTCAGTATGCTCTGTGCAAACATGATTCAAACTCTGAACCACTTGATTTTTAACACAGAAGTTAACATGATTCAGCAAGTGGTGGGATCAGGTTTCTGATGCAAAGGATCATGAGAGAGAATTCAGCCTTGATTTATGCAAAGCTGCAGCCTCCATCAGCATTCCTCCTTAAAACCTTGTTCACTGGAGTATTTGCGCAAAGTGAAGAAAAAGGGTCTTAGTTTGTTTGAAAGCTTTTGGACATATACAGAATTACTCAGGAATATTTGTTTCAGTATTCATACACGGGTTTTTATTGTTTCGAGTCTACTTCCTAAAGGTTGGAGAGCCAAAGACAATACGCACTCCTGCCTGTAGCTATGGTCTTCTCTTCTGGCTACTACTCGTTCACTGGGAAGTTGTAACCCAATAGCATAAACAGCCTCAGCAACAAGTGAAGTGTGCTGTGCAGAGGTTCAAAACAGATGAGACTGGCCTTGCTGGGGGATGTGAGAGGTGAACCACAGCCCAGACTAATAAATTCTTCTCTTTTGGCTCTGCACGGGTCTGCTCAAGTGTCTCAGCCCTGCATTTTTGGAGCTGAGAGCGCCGTGGTTTAGCAGAGTCAGCCAAAACTAGCCCAGTTTATTAGCTCGGTCCTAGTACCACGGGTGCCCTGGGTGGAGGTAGCATGAGGAGGCCAGAGCAGCTGCAGAGCATCAGGAGCTAGAAAGGATGAGTGGATGCAGTGACAGTCTGGGATGGGCACAGGGGAGAGGGGGGCCCAGAGCAGGCATCAGTGAGGCAGGAGAGTATCACCAGGTTTCTCAAGCGAGGTTTAGTTACAGAAAGACGAGCAAGTGCTAAAGCAGAGCAAGGGGCAATCTCTATGCTGCCAGGCAGCTGGCAGGGAAGGAAGACCATGTCTGCAGCTGACAGAGAGGTCGAGGGAGCAAAACAGAGGTGAATTGGTTTCACTGCTGATCTTCATACTAGGTTTGTGTGGGACAAAAATCTTTCAAGGGAAGGGTTTGTTTCCCATCCCAGCTAAAACAAAAAAATCACAGCACAGTAACATTCTCCCCTTCCACACAAAATCAAACCAGCCACATCCCTTACCATGTACAGCTGAATTTTGTGCTTGTTAAAACAAACTTGCCAATTTTCAAGCAGCTGAAAGCAGACTGGAGGGTATGTCCCAACCCATTAAAAGAACCCTGCGGATCTGAGAAGAGGGCCCCTCAAATTCCAGAGGGCAGCCTTGCCTTGCCTTGCCTTGAGAAAGAAAGAAGGTAGTCTTGCAAACCGCTTAATCCTCTGTTTGTTTGTTTAAGGGCATTAACAGTTTAATGCCCTTTCCTTCATCGGAAAGGCAACCTGCAGTCCAAAAGGCTGGCTGCTACACCACGGCCAACTCCAGCAGCTGGACTGCTGCTCAGGCAAGACTGGAAGTAGCTGAAGAGCCTGAAAAACCCTTGAGCGTGAAAATGCTGACGTAACCTGATAGCAGCAAGCTGCATGCAGGGACCTTATCCATAGTTAAATAACGCACTTCTATAAACAGTGAAAACAAAGCTGTTCCACCACAGAGATTAATTCAGTGAGATGCCTTGAAATGTGTGCTTTATGTGCACCTCAGGAGGGCTCAGACAACCGTGGAAGCACACCAGGTTACTGGTATTTCTTTAAAATAATCCCGTAAGTTCCATTAGCAGGAATCAGAGCTGCTCCGCTATGTGATACCCCAGTACTGTGCCACTGGCTCTGCGCAGGGATGAACAGAGATGCTTTGTTAGCCCCAATATTGTGAGTCTGTGCTTCTGGCAAAGGGTCTCCTCTTACAGTGGCTCTGGCGCTCGAAGTAGCTGTGTTACACTGCATGATGACAGGCATGAAATCCTCAGCAGCAGGTCCGTGATGCTATTAAATTTAAAAAAATATATGTATTGTCATAGAAAAACCACAGTCTTGGTGTATGGGGAATCCACCAAAGGCTGCAATTCAAGAGCTATTAGGGTGCCAAACTCCCTTGACAGAATTTAATGCTCTCGAAGTGTAAACAGCATTTCCTTGAGGAAATGCTCCCTTTTTCCTACTAATGCAGCCCCACTTCTCACTCGTATTTGCCTCCTGTGGTATTTTAGCACTTCTAGCTATTTCTGAGAAACAGGAATGATGAGAGAGAGAAGAAAAGAGAGAGGGGAGAGGAGAGAGGAGAGAATCTTGACTTTCGTGAAACTTTTGCTTCTGCACTGAAATTTCTGAACCTGTATTTACTGCTGAAATTTCTGAACCAATCCACCGTATGTGATCCATAAATGATCCTACAGACTATGCACTCTGTGGCAGGGGCTTTCTCTCACGTCTACAAAAAGCCTAAATTGGCAGAGATCCATATTCCAGCTGGACATGCCGTTTACTAAGAACATTATAAAAAAATTAAAAATAACTTTTCCTCTGAAATACAGGCCTGGTTTTGCTACTAGCAAAGCGAGGGGCAGCTTTGGCACTGAATTTGCAGGTGTAACGGTCAGGCGAGTTCAAGGAGAAGTTGCTGGCAGCTATTTCGAGATAAATCTGCCCCTGTGAGTAGCTCTGGTGACGCGGGTGAGTTCGAGGAAGCGGGGAAAGT
>NW_010390390.1:17588-17846 GCF_000710305.1 Buceros rhinoceros silvestris | reverse complement strand
CGCTGCCCTGTCGCGACAGTGGCGAGCCGCGGTGGCTTTCCGCTCTCCCCAGGTGTCGGGCATCGTGCTGCTGGCCGTGGGAGTCTGGGGCAGGGGGAGCCTGGCCGTCTACTTCTCCCTGCTGGATGAGAAGGCCACCAATGTCCCCTTCATCCTGGTTGGTGCCGGCACCGTCATCATCCTGCTGGGCACCTTCGGCTGCTTCGCCACCTGCCGCGGCAGGACCTGGATGCTCAAGCTGGGTGGGGGGCCTTGAAC
>NW_010390390.1:15343-17372 GCF_000710305.1 Buceros rhinoceros silvestris | reverse complement strand
TCCTGTCCCTCCCGACCCCACCTCACCCTGTTCTACCCCATCCCATCCACCCCATCCCGTCCTACCCCACCTCATGCCATTCTACCCCATCCTATCCCCCCTGTCCCGTCCTACCCCATCTCACCCCGTTCTACCCCATCCCATCCACCCCGTTCCATCCCGCCCTTTCCGCCCGCAGTACTCCATGCTCCTGTCCCTCATCTTCCTCATTGTCCTGGTGGCCGCTGTCGTGGGCTTCGTCTTCAGGCACGAGGTGAGTCTGGGTGGCTGCTGCTGTCTTCTGATGCTGCAGAGTGAGTTTGGCGCTGGTTTTAACCCAAGCGCAGTTGCAGATGTCACTGGAGGGACAGAGGTTAGTTTGCCTAAAACAGGGTTGAAAACAGCCCAAAGAGCAGAATGCTCCCCATGAGGACCTGTAAGTCCCCATAAGGACAAGGCACGCTGCCCCTCCACCACAACAGGGCAAAGTAGCCCTGGACTTTTAATTTCTGGCTTTGGTCTATGTTCTGCAGTAATTTCTGTAATTGAAGTTCCTCTGAGGGCTCCCGCGGAGCAGCCTGCTTGGGGGGCAGCTGGCACTGCACAGGTCCTTGTTATTACACGTAGCACCCTCGCTGCCACAGCACATCCCAGCCTGCCCTTTAATACAGCCTTTAATTGCCTGGGTGGCCAGGGAAATGTCTGCTGGCCACGGCTGGAGTCATTCCTGCCATCACCAAGCGGTGACTAACACGGGACCGTGGGTCCCAGCGTGTGGGAGGGGATGGCACCACGGCAGAGATCTCTCTCTTGCAGATTAAGACGAACTTTGAGAGTAACCTCAACCTGGCCTTAAGGGACTACAACGTGACCGCGGATCGGCACAGCGAGGCCGTGGACACCATCCAGAGAACCGTGAGTGCCCCGGGCTGGTGTCTGGATGGCAGCGGGTGGGTTTGCTCACCTCGCCCCGGGACATCTGCTGGGACCCCTGTGGTATCGGCATCCCCATCATGGTGCTGGGGGTCCCTTTGTACTATGGGCTTTTGATTTTGGGAGGAGATGCTGGGTGAGGTGGAGACGGTTCCTGGAGAGGGGAGGGCAGAGGGACTGATGCTAGCACTGGGGGTCAGTACCTTGGTGTGACTGTGCTCCCCAAATGTGCTTCCCACTCCAGCTGCACTGCTGTGGGGTGCAGAACTACTCGGACTGGGAGAAGACTGAATACTTCACCCAGAGAGGCATTCCCCGGAGCTGCTGCAAGAGCCAGGACGACTGCTCAGAGGAGGATCTAAAAGATCCAAGCAAAGCCAAGCTGAAAGTGTTCGTAGATGTAAGTGAAACTCAGAAAAATGCCCCTGCCGTTCCTGGAGGTGGGAAGGGCAGAGCTGGGTGGATGGAGGAGGGCTTCCCCTTCCCTGGGAGACTCAAAAGCAGAACTACTCTCCTGATGTAGATGCCCTGTGAACCCAGGTCTCCCCTGGGGCGGACTCAGGGGAAGGGTATGAAGGAAGGAGCCCTCCCTCATGTCTGAGGTCCCTCTGACTCCTTCCTGGGAGGTCAGGACCCAAGTGTTCACACTGGATGTGAACGCTGTGTGTTATGGAGAACAGGGGAAGAAGGAGGTGGTTTCCCACAAAGTTCCTTTCGGCAGCGCTGACATCTCCTGACAGCCGAGCAAAGTCCTGACCGGTGACAGGCGCTCGTGACCTCATCTGGCAGGGACGGCCCGGTGATGCAAGGAACATTCCTCCCATGAGTCACCTTGCTCAACCCAGTGTTCCCGTGGGGAACAGCCCGAGGACAGCGCTTCTGTGATAAGGCAGCTGGGCTGGGAGGCCGCTTGGTGCAGCGCTGGTAGGGAAATGACTTTGCTGAGGTCAGGTGTGAGGGTCCGCAGCACAGGAGCATCTTCCCCTGCAGCTGCTGGTGGTCTGGGGAGGTGCTGGTTTGTGCTCCTGGGTGGTGAAAACCACGGGACCCACGTGCTCGCTTTCCTCCTCTGCAGGGTTGTTTTTTCCTGGTAACGTCAACAATGGAGTCAAAAATG
>NW_010390390.1:13216-15263 GCF_000710305.1 Buceros rhinoceros silvestris | reverse complement strand
GCATGGTGGTTTTTTCCTGTTAACGTCAACAATGGAGTCAAAAAGGAGCTTCGTGGCTGGAATCTCTTTTGGCATCGCGTGTTTCCAGGTAAATCTCCCTTGCCTGTCACGGGAGGAGCGCAGAGCGCAGCTAGCCTGTCTCCAGAGGTGTTTAATTTCTGTGCAAAGTCTGGTGCGTGTACAAAAGGCACAGCCTCTTTCAGCCAGGGAGGAGCAGCTATTCTGCAGATTCCCTTGGGTTTAGACTCCCCACTGTGCAGTTTCTAGTCTCTTAAACCCAGGGCTGAAGCACCAGCTCTGTTTCTGCAAGCTCAGGTTATTTGAGAAGAGCTCCTCTCTGAAACAACTGACTTAAAGAAAACCCAAATGGAGCCTGTGCTGAGCGAACTCCCTGCATTTGCTGCTGGCAGGGATCGAATCATGCCCTTTGCCTACCCGCTGATGTCCCTTTTAGTCAGGGAGGCAGTTTGGCGTCACTTCTGCATGGCTAGGTCCCTGTGAGCAGCCACGGGCCACCTCTCGGGCTGGTGGCTCACACCCCACACGCTGCCTTACCCTGTGATCGTGTCCTCCCCCTTCCGCTCCCCAGCCTCTCCTTGCCTTTATCCTGTGCAGGACACTTCCTGCAGTGGCTGCTTGCCCGCCCCTGCTCCGGCAGGATTTATCCTGGCAGGAAATGAGAGGCCCCTGTCCCCAGCTCTGCCACGCTGACGCTGCAGTGGGGTTTCCCGAGGTGTCGAGGGTTTTCCGATGCACGGCAGCGGGGGCTGCGGGGTGCGCAGCTGGCCCTTCTCCAGCTGGTTTGAGGAAGCTCGCTGGGCTCTTGGCACTGAGCAGCTGTAGACCGAGCTTGGCTGGCCTTGACTTGGAGGGGCTTGAATTCACCCTCCCCCTGATCCGGCGTGCAAAGGCTGCGGCATGAGCCTCAAGGCACAGCCCCCCGGCACCACTGGCTGACCACGCCAGCACGGGGAGAAGGAACCCCGTCAAGATATTTCTCCTGTAACGAGCGTGTCCCCGTGCGTTTCCTATAGCGGATGTGCTAAACTGGGGGAGAGGTGGAAGCCAACAGCCCCCAGCTGCAGCTTGTGCTACCAAGTGCTTTTGGTTGTGTCCGGGAGAGCTCGGGAGCCAGAGCCGCTCCGCTGTACCTGGCTGCTCGCCCCAGTCTCCTCCTCACTTGGGCTGTGCTTGCCGCGGGGTCACTGAGACGTGACCAACACACAAACGGGGAGCTGCGCGCTCCCAGCTGCGAAATTACCTCAGCTGATGCCAGGCTTGGGAGTCGTAACCGGTTCCTGGCTTTTATCGCTCTTTCAGCAAACCTTGCTGCGTCGTGCAGCCAGCGGGGACCCATCATGCAAATGTGCCTGTAACTTTGCTGGCGTAGGTCAAACTCCTGCAGGATCTGGCCCTAAATGTCTGCGCAGGAGCTGGGAGGCCACGTTGTGGCAACAGTAGCGTGTCCTTCAGATGCTGATGTGAGAACAGCCACCCGGCTTCCCCGCTGTCCTTGCAGCACGGAGAGGTGGCTGCTGTGCTCTGGGTAATTGGCTGTGACGCTCCTGATATCTGTGTAATCTCCAAAATTGCCGTAAACCAGTAGATGCTTCATGAAGCAAAATGTAACAGGACGGGACGCGGAGCATCTCTTGTGAGGGGCTGGTTTGGCTGATGCCTGCCAGGATCCTCCGCTTCAGCCTCTCTCAGTCAGTCTGAAGCAGGGAGCAGCAGCCAGTGTTGTGCTTGGTAAATCCCACTGCCTATCCGTGGATTTTATAAAACTGATGCTCTGGAACAATTTCTCAGGCTTTTCTCCTAAAACACTGCAGCCTGGCTTTGGCTACCTCTGATGTGTGGGTTTTTTTTCTCTTTTTCAGTTGATTGGCATCATTCTGGCCTGCTGCCTGTCCCAGTACATCACGAACAATCAGTACGAGATGGTGTAGCTGGCCCCCAGCACACTGTACCACGGCTGGGTACGTCTGTCCAGCGATGTAAGCTCGGTGGGCAGCCACTGCATCCCTGGCTGCTGCCTGGGCGCCCC
>NW_010390390.1:4593-13105 GCF_000710305.1 Buceros rhinoceros silvestris | reverse complement strand
TTTGGGCGCCGGGGGCCCAGCCACTGCATCCCTGGCTGCTGCCTGGTCGCCCCTGGGGACCTTCAGCACAGCTGCGGGTGTCACGTGTGGAGGGGTGTGGGGATGGAAGGCACCTGCAAGACCGTGTCTGCTGCCTCGTTTTAAGCTGGGTCTAAATCCAGCTTGGTCTGTTAACGCTTCATCTCGTGTGTTGCAGGGTGTGCTCTCCGCGGCTGGGGAGGGTGTCCAGTTCTCCTCTGGACGCCGCTTTGTGAAATCTTGCTTTGAACTGACTGATCTTCTCAACTAGCTCATAGAAGGAGTGCAGCAGCTGTCCTGGTGCGCTCAGGGACTTGTCCTAACACTACTCTGCTGTGCCACCGCGTGGGATAATCAGTGTAGCTGCGGCGGGTAGAGTGAGCATCCTCCTCCTCTCACCGCAGCCCCGGCTCCTTCCTTGGCAGCGCGCTTCAGCGCTGTGCCAAACCGATGGTGCTGGCGGCCCTGCGGGACTCCCAGTGCTCACCTCTGGTGCCTCCTTGGGAAAACAATGTTTCCCATCCTCTCTGGCAGCCCCTTGACGTCCCATCGCTCTCTGGATGCGGTTGCTCTCGAGATGGGGCTCTTGCCCCGTTAGGAGACAGCCCTGCCTGCCTGACGCCCTTGGCTCAGCAAGGTCTCGGCTTGTTGCCAAGCTCTCGCTCTTCCCTGCCCCAGGTTTTATATACTTTTTTAATAGTTGTACTTTTTAAAGTACAGGCTGTAGTGATTCTTTGTAAGCTGTAGTGAGGTGTGGTGATGTAGCTCCTGGTGCCTTTACCTTGGTAGGTGTCCTTGCACCGAGTCAGCTGTGACTTGATTGTCAGTATTATATGCTGCTTTCACTCGTTTTGTGTATGGAGTAGAACTCTTTTTGTCCTGAGACACAATAAATATTAAGATATTTTACTCTATGAATCCGCCTTGGCTTTTCTTTTTATCTCCTGGAAATTGCTCGAATCGCTGCAAAGAGCAGCAACCCCTCATAGGTGTCCTTGCACCGAGTCAGCTGTGACTTGATTGTCAGTATTATATGCTGCTTTCACTCGTTTTGTGTATGGAGTAGAACTCTTTTTGTCCTGAGACACAATAAATATTAAGATATTTTACTCTATGAATCCGCCTTGGCTTTTCTTTTTATCTCCTGGAAATTGCTCGAATCGCTGCAAAGAGCAGCAACCCCTCACCACCAAATATTAAGATATTTTACTCTATGAATCCGCCTTGGCTTTTCTTTTTATCTCCTGGAAATTGCTCGAATCGCTGCAAAGAGCAGCAAACCCTCACCACCGCCCCGGGAGGTAATCCATTCGCCCCAGGCCAGCCAGTAACCTCTGGACCATCGCAGCCCGCGTTTCTCTGATGCTCACTGGTACACTTAGACTTACAAATAACTTCTGTAATTGAGTTTTCTTCATAAGAGCAGTTGTGTAATAGTGCTGAAGCAGAAGGCCCGGAGCATCCCAGCCCAGAAGCCAGGCAGGTGAGTTCAGCTCCATGCAAACGCGTGTGTCCTCGGCTGGCCGGCTGCTCGCTCGGGGCAAAGGGCAGGGCAGGGCAGTGCTGCTGGAGCTGCCTGCATCCCCAGCCTCTCCCTGGGGCAAGAAACATGGATTTAAGCCTTTGTTTGTTGGATTCTGCTCATCTTCGGGCTGTTTCGTCAGCAAGCCTTTCCCTTACCGAGCCCGATGCTGCCACAGTGTGGCGAAGCGTCTCTCCTGCTGAGCTTGGGGGATTTTGGGGTATCAAGCACTGGGGCTTGGCGCAGCCGGGTGGCTGCCAGGGCTGCCTGTCCTGCTCCTGGGGAGGAGGCAGGTGTAAAAGGAGCAGTGAAGCCATGGGTAGGAGTGGTGGCCCTTCACCAGCGTCAGCCCTGTGGCAAACGCTGCTCCAGCGCTGGGTGAGTTGCACCAGCCAAACCGCCCCGTGGTGCAGCAAATGACCAGGTATGGGCAGCCTGGATGCTGTCCGAGTGACCTGAAGGGCAGCACTTAAAAAAATCCTTACGTTGCGTTTAACCCGGGTGAATAAATCAGAATCTTGTCAGCATCTGACTGGCTGAGAGCTTCCGACATCGAGACAAGTGAGGCGGAGTGTGTCAGAGCACAGGAACCGGGTTAGAGAGATCGGCAGAAGGCAGTTAACAGATGGGTGGGGACAGGGCTGGAACCTGTGAGAAGCGGGGCCAGGTTTGGATAAACCCACCCTCATCAGAAAGCCTGAGTGAAGGAAAGCGCCCCCGCGGTGATCTGTGCCCCTGCCTCTGCCGTTAGCTTCCCTCCCGGCACGGAGAGAGGAGGCAATGCTGGATGGACAGGGACCGTGCTGGCATGGGGAGCTGGGACATTTCCGAGCTGCTGCAGAAAAACCAGCACTGACTGTCTGTGCCGAACTGGGGAGAGTGGAGGCTTGTCCAGCCGGCTCATCCCCATGGCCAGCGACAGGGACTGCAGCCATCAGAGGGTGTAAGTCTTACCTAGTTAAACAGTGCTCATGTAGACACCTCACTTCAATTTGGAGAGACATCGGTGACATCCTGGAGGTGCAGTCATGTGGTGGGAGAGGTGCCAGGCAGACTTGCGACGTTACTGCCCTGGCAGAGGCATTGGATGCACGTTGCTGACCTGCCTGGACCCACCAAGCCCAGACACAAGCACTGCTGGCTGGCCCCAGGGCTCTGTTTTCCTGCAGCAGTTGTGGTCGGGTGGGTTCCGCATGTGCCTGCTGTGTTCGGACCTCCCTTCTCAGGGGTATAAACGTCTTGGGAGATTTGTCAGAAAGACTTAGTGACCCCAAGGCTGGTTGGTGTCCCTGGGATGCCATGCAGAGAGCTCTGCTGCACTACACTCCCAGTGTTTTAACAGCACAGCCGTGATGAGGAAACTGCCCTTAAGAGGTGTTCACGTCCATGGGGAAGACACAGGGGTGCGGGGCAGGGCACAGCCTGGCCTCTGCTCCCTCCTCTGTACCTACAGCTGGGCAGGCTTGTCCATCCAGGCATTTCCCTGGAAAGCACCGGCCGCAGCAGCACGTGCTCCCTCAGTGACACCGGGAGGGTTTTGCTGGGTGACACCCGTGGGATGTCAAACCTCCTTGGCTGTAGCTGCCCCCCTGGGAGGAAAGCTGGAACTTGGGGTCTGGCCTGAGCACCGAGGCCATGAGCAGGGGAAGGCTGCACAGCGGCTTCACGCAGGTTTTGGCTGTCAGTCCTCAGCTCTGCTGCAGGCAGTGTCCAACTCAGGGCAGCTGCAGCATCCAGGACTTACATTTTCCCTCCTGCAGCTCGGGTTTTGCTCATTTGTTGGTCACAGGGCTGGGGACGACTGATGGCACTTGGGGTCCTCTCTGCCTCTATTCCCTTTGGCTTTGTCTGTCCCATTCCCCAGGGGCTCCCTGTGCCTGTTCCTGCCCCTGCCTTGCCCGCCCACTGCCAAGCCGCACATTGCTCCTGAGGGGACTGGTGGCACCCCTGAACTGTCATTAATAACTACTGAGCACATCAGAACACGCTGGAACAGAGGGTCGGGACGTGCTGAACAACGACCAGCGCCATCAGGAAGCAAATTAGGGACCTTTGCATGTTCCCGGCGAGGCGAGCACCGGCAGTCCCAGCACCTGAGTTATGGATGCTGATGGCGAGGCAGCCAAGCAATTAGATCACTTCTCAGACCCATTAAGCATCGCAGACTGAGACTAAACGACTTTCCATTTTCTTTGCAATCGCTCATACAAGACGTTTATTGTTTGCCTCTTGCTGCTCAGCGTGGCAACGGTGCACTTGGGCACGGCCTCCCCTCGCCCCGTGAGAGCAGTGCGGGGATGTGGCAGGGGACAGGCGGTGCACGCTGGGTGAAGGTGCTGTGGCCGGCAGGCTTGCACGCTCGCCTTGGCTACATCAGGGCGCATCCGGATGGGTGGCGATGCGGGCACGGGGCAGCACCCAAGAGCTGGGTGCTGAGCAGCGGGTGCTACACCCTGCCCAGCATCCGTGCGATCCACCAGTTGCAGGGCATGATGATGCGGCAGATGACCCTCCCGCCCTGGTAGCAGTAGGGGTAGGGGTAGTAGCCCAGGAGGGGCTCGCAGACCCGCCGGCAATAGCGGTTGGCGCGGCGGCACTGGGCACAGCAGTAGCCTCGCTCATCCCACAAGGGGTGGAACTCCAGCCCGTTCTCCGACTGCCAGGAAGAGCCAGTGAGGGGGATGCATATCTGGGGCACCCCAGGAACACAGACAGGACACCCCAGGAGCATGGACAGGACACCCCAGGAGCATGGACAGGACATCGTGGGAGGGCCTGGGCATCCCAGAAACATGGACAGGACATGACAGGACATGGAGCATGGACAGGACATCCCAAGGAGCACAGCCAAGGCACCCCAGAAACATGACCAGGACACCCAGAAACACAGCCAGGATACCCTGGGACTGTGGCCAGGAGACCCCAGAAGCATGACAAAGCCCCCTAGGAACATGGCCAGGACACCCCAGGAGTGTGACTAGGATACCCTGGGACCGTTGCCAGGGCACCCTAGGGTGCATTTCCCCTCACTCACATAGTCGTTGATGGGCAGGTCCTCCTCAGTGAGCTGCCGTGCCCGACGCTTGGGCCCTGGCTGTGGGTCCTTCTCCACATCATGTTCACTTCCTGCATCCAGCCAGCTCTGGTTGTCTACAAGCAGCTCGGGGTCTTCTTCTTCTGTGCCTTCAAGGTTGGCCAGCTCAGGAGCTAAGGGAAGAGCCCAAACATTGCTTGTCAACAGCCAGGGAGCACAGGGACAAATGCAACAGCAGGCATTAACGTCTTCACCAAAATTTGGTGCCAAGGTATGAGGGAAGCCCACCAGTAAACCAGTGGTACTCCATTGCCTCCTGCTCTTACCGAGAGAGGAGAAGGGCTGGAGGAGATAACACAGCAGGAGGAGAGGTTCCGGGAGACGTGGCCCATCCCCTCCCTGTGCTCCTGGATGGTGAGTGCCTGCGGGTGGTGTTGGCATCACCTGCGTAGGACTGTGGGTGGGAGAAGCACGTCCTCACGGTGAGCTCTGCTACTGTGGGGGTGTGGGGTGGGGTGTGTTTGTTAGCAAAGCGACATGATTTGGGGCAGATTAGGCTCAGGTACAGCAGTTACGGCTCAGGTAAGACCCACAGTGACACTGATTATTTCCTTCGCTGAAACTCAGCAGCAGATGGGGTCTAAGAGCGGGGACCGAGGAAACAGAAAGGGGACAGCAGCCTCCCACTCCGTCGGGGACCTCCGGTGCCCACTTGCTCTCAGAACCATCGGTGACCGTGAACTGCCTGGTACCCGTGGGGGATGAGATGTGCCTCTGTGGCTGCAGAGTGGAGAGAGTTTTCTTGGTAGGGGTTTTTAAACTAGCTCATCTGGAGAGAAGTGGGTTAGAGACAGCGGGTAATTACGCCGGCGGTTCTCAGAGGCCGCAACCTCTGCGAGGGCTGTGTAGCAAGCAGCTGGAGATGGCAACCCCATTGTGTGATTTAGATGCAGATGTCTGCTCACACTCTGATGTTCATGCGGTGACTGGAATTTAGGCGTCCCAGTTTCCAGCAGCGCTGGCTTCTTTGCAGGTACAAAGGGTTTGTTTTTTTTCCCCCTTCTTATGAGGAGGGTGGCCACTCTGCAAAGTGCAGGGCGGTGGGGGACCGGCAGAGACAAGTGCTTTGCAGAGAGAAACTTCAGTCCCTGCTATTACCTTGGCCATGCTCCCTCACGGTTGTGGCCAAGATTGTGCTCACGTCTGATAAGTACAACGAGGCTGTGGAAATGGGTTCCCACCACGTCGCAGCGGGGCACTTGGCAGGGGGACATGGGTGGGTGGCAGGGCTGCTGCCGGTGAGGGGGCTCATGAGCACTTTGGGCAGGAGATGACTCTTGTACCTGCTATCGGCGTGGGGTGGATCCAGTAAATGGTCACGTTTCTGCAGATGTCAAAAATTTTGGAGCTCTTCAGGAACTCCTTGTTCTGAATGGGCTTTTCCCCAGGCACCCAGACCACGGACTGCTCAAAGTAGGTGGTTGTGATTTCTTCTCCCTGGAAGAAGAGCAAGATTTCACCTTGGTGTGGTGAGACACCCTTTCCCCGCCCCTGGCTGCTTCTCCTCTCCTTGGCTCACCCAGAGGCACCTCTCCCCTCCCAGAGAGAAGCTGGGCTTCATCTGCACTGGCTGCACACGCAATCCCTCGCTGGTCCCCACGAAGGGAGACCCATCATGAGCCTTGTCTTTTCTGTCTGCTTTCAGCCACCACCATCCCACCCTCTCCGCCTTCCGTTCCTGGCTGCACACGCAATACCTCGCTGGTCCCCACGAAGGGAGACCCATCATGAGCCTTGTCTTTTCTGTCTGCTTTCAGCCACCACCATCCCACCCTCTCCGCCTTCCGTTCATCATGCTTCAAGAGCCTTCTCCTGTGCAGTCCCCACCATCTGGAAGAGCCTTCTGGAGTGCCCCAGCTCATTTAAAACTCAAGATTAAAACATTTCCTCTCTGCTTTGCTCTTACTACATAATTTCTCTCTCCTTCTGCTACTGATTTTGTGATTGAACACTTTAATTTATCCCTCACAGAAATTCTTTGCACGGCCATATTCTGTAATTTATACCACATGTCTCTGCCATTGCATTAGTCCACGGTGTGTTTTGGCAGGCGCTTAGGGAGGGAGATACATAAAGATTATTGGATGGGTCTGTGCTGAGCTATCTGCCAAGGCAATGTTGTGTATGTTGGTGGTGGTAGCCCATGGAGCAAGCTGGCAAATGGTATTTTTCTCTCCAGAAGGCATCTGGAGCTGTATTTCTCTTTTATAGAGTTTTTCCTTATGGCTTTGGGAAGGCTTAGGAAAACGCCAACACAACCTGACCCAGTCTGAGTTGTTTTCACAGGGCTGGGGAGGTGCTGCCTGAAGGACCTGGCGGCACACGGGCTCTGGGAAGAGATGACTTACATTTGTCTCATTGAGTTTTACATTTCAGCTCTCAACCTGGGGCAATGTTCTGCTACAGCCTGGGAAGTCATATCCCTTTTACGACGGTAGCCGGGAAGATCTATTAGCTTCTTTATGGCATAATCAAGGAATCGGTGTCTGGGAATTCGGGTCATGATTCAGGGAAATGTTTCTGCCCACGCTTCATTTCAAACATGTGTCCTGCTGGTGTTTTATCTGCACTGGCTTCCTGGGGAGGAGGGATTCAATCTGCTAATACCCTTCATCTTGCAAATGGGGAGGCGGGAGGGCTGTGCTGTGAGGCTGTGCTGCCACCGAGGGCTTGGGGATGGGAATGGGGACAGGGGACAACTGCTTTCAAGAGACTGAGCCATCACCCCATGTTATGCTGTCAGCGAGTGGTTAAAATATGGAGCCAAACACACAGCATGCAAAGTGTGAGACCCCTGCAGCAGGATGTGGCGGGCAGGAGTCAAACGGGTGTAAGCAGCAATCAGGCACAGGATGGGAGGAAGGTACACGCAGGACAGGGAGGTGACCCCAGCCCAGCACTTCCCACCTCCCGGGGCTGTACTGCAAGAGCTTTCTCAAATCGCATTTCTGTAATGCAGCTGCTCGTTTAAATTCATTACTTCTGCCTCATTTTGCTTGAGATCATGAGGCTTAATTCTTAGAGAAAACAATTTGATTGTCTTTTCGGTGCCTGCTAATCCTGAGCTGCCTTGCGACCTTCTGACTACAACAGGATTATTGTTCTTGATCTCCGGTATTGTGCTGAGAGGTTTTTGTCTGTCGGCTGGCTAATCCCATCTCTTTCCACTTGTTTTTAGAAGCAATCCTCTGACATAAGATCATTTTATGAAGCGATCACAACTCATTATTTCTTTATTGCAGCATCCCCGGGAAGGCTGGAGCAGATGGGAGGGCGGTGGGGATGGCGGCCATGCTCACAATGCCAGGGAGAGGAGTGGGTTTCACCGGGGGCTGGGGGCTGTCCAGTGGTATCCACCTACCTCAAGCTCGGGGATCTTGGCCTCCGTCGTCTCAGGGAGGACTTTAGTCTGAGTTTTGATGAAACATTTTTGAAGCCCCACAAAGAAGATGCCAGTTATTCCCTACAGCATCAAAACAGACACCAAAAAAGCAGTGAGGGAAAGCAGGAGGATAAATAACCCCATCAGACGGAGGGTACAGCTGGGTGAGGGTTTAGTCGTATTTTTCCTGATGATGTTTTTTGTGCAAACTCTGTTCAGCAACAGTGCTAAGATGTACTAACAGGTTTTCCTAAGGGATATTGCATTTTATGGGGTGGGAGAATTGGGCTTTTTACAAATATTTGAAGGCAGATAGTCATAAAATTTTATTTTGCTCCCCTTCTCCTTATAACTATCATGAGCTCTAGTTATCATAAATAAAAGTATGCAGAATAGCATCTGACCGTTATGGTTATATGAACATTCAGCCCCCAGTTCCTGCTAGGCTATTAGCTGAAAATTTTGCCATATGTCACTGCACAGGGTATTTCCCTAC
>NW_010390390.1:3912-4503 GCF_000710305.1 Buceros rhinoceros silvestris | reverse complement strand
CCTACAAATTTTAATTAGGTTTCAGAGAGAGCCTACAACATTGTCATGAGGTTTTAATGCTCTCCAGACAGACAAATGTACTGGGCTCGGGTAGATTTATGATGATTGCGTTCCTTTGCAAGGGTAAATCCAATAACTAGGTCTTGCTTTTAGGATGTATTTCACTGGAACTAAACTATTAAATAACAGTGGAAGCTTATGTAGACACACATCTCCTTTCCTTTCAGAGCACCCCCAGAGAGCCTGCATCTGGGCATCGCTTTCCCTGATGCAGTCAGGAATCATCCTGGGGCTTGCTCCAGCGAGCTCGTGGTGTCCTAAGGAATCCCCCTGGTCCTGCTGCAAGACCGCAGGAAGGATTCTGGGACAAACCCTGCCGCACTCACGTTTTTGAAGTCATGGATCTCCAGGATTTCCTCGCTGCCGTTCCCACTCCTGAAGGTCTCCGTCCTGGCCAGGGGGTCGATCTCCATCACAATCTTCTTCTTCTCACCGTGGCTGAAGAATGTGTGTTCCATGTCATAAATCTGTGGGGGCCGAAACCAAACAGGAGTTGGCTCATTTCACACGCTGTCTGGTGGGTGAGCAGGC
>NW_010390390.1:946-3786 GCF_000710305.1 Buceros rhinoceros silvestris | reverse complement strand
TGGGAGCGGTGGCTCCCTCTCGCCCCGGCTCTGAGCCAGGATGATCATCTGGATAGTGCAAGCAGAGGCAGCTGCTAGGAGAAGGGCAGGATGGAGCCAGGCTGAGGAGGCACGTGTCAAGGCTGGGAGAAGATGTTCATCCCACACTTGCACCAGGACCTTTGGCATGGCTCAGTCTTTGATGGCGCTTTCTGTGGCACGAGCCTGTTTATGTCCCAGGCTGGACTGAAGTCCTGAGTCCAAAGACCTTCCTTTCCCTTATCCCTGGCTTGCTTGGCCCATCACTGCATCCCTGGCTCTCTCGCTCCATCACTGTGTCCCCCGCTTGTTCGTTCTGTTGCGTCATCCCTAGCTCGCTTGCTCCCTCTGCACCTTCTGTTTTTCCTGAATAGACAGAGGTAAAAGCCTCTCTCCGCCTGGAGGAGATCAGGGATTGCCTGTAGATTAAAGACCTCCTCGAGGGCTGCTGAAGAGCTTCGGGGCGTAGCAGCCGGCTTCCCGGCGGCACTCATCCCTGTGGGGAGCCGGGGTGAGCAGCCCTCTTCTGCTTGCAGGTGCTCACCGCATCAGCCAGCCCGGCAGCCCTCCAGTCTCTGCGGATGCCTGACCCTTAAAGGATGAGTAGTGGCAGACGCTATTTGAAGCACAAAAGTGATTCTGCTGGCGCGGCGAGAGCTGGTAAGCCTTGGGGAGTCTTGATTCCCAATCAAACGGTGTTGCGTGGAAGCAAAGGGCTTGTGCAAAACCCCTCAGGTCCACAGGTAGTGGGGACTGATGGAGGCATGGGGACAGGAAAGCCCTGTGTGTCCCCTGGCATGGCCATGGAGCTGGGGAAGGAGCACCCTATCCCTGCAGCAACGCCCCGGTGAGGGACAGGGGTTCTGCCGGCTGTCCCAACCTAACCCTGCTTCCACAGACCCCTGGTTCTTGCACATCTCTCCCCGCCAGGGGGTTCACATCGTCTTTGCAATGTGTTCAGCATCAGCAGCCCCTGTTTTGCAGCCGCTGGAAGAAGCCCGGGCACAGAACGGGCTGTCCAGGCGGTGACCGCCGGCTACCTCTACCCCTGCTTACAAGTCAGAAGAGCGATGGGTGCCTTGGCAGCCATGAGCATCTCCTGTTAGTCAGCAGGAGGCTTTTATAAAGATATATAGCTGTCAACGGATTTTATGGTATGGTAAAAATAGTCTGAAGCCTAAAATGGCTGAAAGGCCACCGGTTTTGACCGACAAAATGTGCACAGTGCCATAAATCATTTCCAGGAGGGTAGGGTCCCGGGTGGCACCTTACCTTCGAGTGCCTCTCCATTTACGAAGAATTACTTTTTCCAGTGCAGTGGCCAGCTAACCCATTTGGGCTTTGCTGGCTCCACGCTGCTCAGAGAGCTGTGAGATGTTTTATAGGACTAAAAATGACACTTGCTCATGAATTGTTGAAATACATCCCCCTGCGAGGCCGCAACGAGCCCCTTGTTAGCTGACTCATCACCTTCTTGTGCTGGCTGTGCTGGCTGTGTCGAATGCCACCATGCAGAGGGCAGCGCCGTGTCCAAGGCCACCCCTCGGAGGAACATGTCTTCTTTAAAGATTTTTTTCCACTCTTCATTGCATGAAGGGAGCTCAAAGGGGTTTTTTATTCTTTAAAGAATTTAATTCCCCTTGGTTTATATTTTTGGGTATTAAAAACTTCCAGCCTCTCCATCCCGTTCTTCCTGGACGACTCCTGGGCCAGCTGGAGAAGCCGCTGTCCTGTGGCCGCAGAGGGCGTGGAAATGCCTGCGAGCACCATCGGGCACCTTGCGCTTTGCTTGCCCGCCCATCAGATGCTGTGAAGAGAAATACCGCTGGACTCCATCCTCCACCAGCACGCACCAGTGAGGATGCTGAGGGCCAGTGCTCTGGATAACCTTTCTGAGACTGTGGCAATGGCTCTGCACTGCTGGCTCAGAGAAAACCTCCCCTTGGGGGTTAACAGCCTCTTCCCCCCGAGGCTGGCACACACCCTGTTTTTTGAGGAACAGTGGAGGCTTTATAACCTTCTTGGCAGGAGCCTGGAGGCACATATGGCTTTTATTACTTTTTTCTTTTATTTCCAGGACTTTTCTTTCTGCTTGCTGATAAGAAGACCAAGTTTCCAGGGAGCAAGATTCTTCTTCTGCCCAGCGGGAGGGCAGCCTGGCCGGGTTGGTATGGCTCTGGCTCGGGGCAGATGCCACTGAGGGACAGAGGCCGCCTTGGCTGTGTACAGGAATTTCGGAGACGTTCTTGAGAGTCGGCAAAACTCACCAGCATCAGGGTGCAAAGCGGGGCCTCCTGTGTGAGCACGGAAACTCAAAGGGGAGGAGGATGAGGAGCACCGGGCAGGCTGCTGGCTTCAAGGTGAAGCGATTTTCTTGAGATATGGCATTAAACAAAGTGTTTTGGCAGAATTGCCGAGATGCCGGGCGGCAGCGGGCAGAGATTTATGGGAGATGCACAGCCCCACTGCTGCCCCCGGCACACTCGGCACTTACAGCAGCGTCCGTCTGGGGAGCTGGGAATAAACGAGCCCAATCCGGTTAGCGAGAGTTCCTCCAGAAGCTAATCCATCTCACCATCCCCTCACATTGAAGACACATTAAAGCAAGAAATATAATCCATGACAATCAATCACCACTGCGTCCTGGCTTTCTCTCCTCTTTATGTGGTGGCATAATGACTTTTCCACCAGTTTCTGGCAAGATAATTGAAATGAAATGGAAAATATTTTCTTACTTGTCATAAAATTTGCCGGTGAAATAAGAGTAACTTTAACTCTTCGTGGCGTAGCTCCCATCCCCTGTAACTGTCAGTTAGGGAAAG
>NW_010390390.1:454-759 GCF_000710305.1 Buceros rhinoceros silvestris | reverse complement strand
AATAATACAAAGATTTTTAAAAGTCCCATGAATACTTGTGGTCTAAGCAAATGCATTTTGTTAAGTTGCCTGGCTTTCGGGGTGTAGTTAAAAGTCTCAGTGAGTTGAGGCGGGGGGGAACAGCTCTGTCTGGGGAAGCGGCACTTGGAAACGCTGGGTGAGAGAGTTTTTACTTACTTTTCTAGGTGTTGGGTTCCAGAGAAATTTGACACCAAAAAAGATCAGAATAAGAGCAATGAGCAGCGCGCTGAGGAGCAGTCCGCAGATCTGGTATCTGGGGCAGGTCTTCTTTCGCGGTTTGGATG
>NW_010390390.1:0-209 GCF_000710305.1 Buceros rhinoceros silvestris | reverse complement strand
AACAAAAAGCAGACATCGTACGTCCAGAATGCGGCAGGCCCCAGGGCTATCCTGATCCGGCCCTCCCATGGTCTCCTCCGTGTGCGCGGCAGCGAGCCCGCTCCAAGGTGGAGTTACGGAGGCTCTGGGCTGCACATGCGGAGGGGAAGGCTGGGTCTCCACCGCCCCCGTGACGGTGGCAGCCAGCTTTCCCCGTGGCCTGCTGGGCC
>NW_010390389.1:0-8307 GCF_000710305.1 Buceros rhinoceros silvestris | reverse complement strand
ACCTGGAATCTACAAACTCTGAGGACATTACCGCAGTGAGTTTTCATCTAAATCGGGTGAAATATTCGCTCTCCCAGCCGTTTCGTGAAGGGAGTTTCCCTGCTGTGAAAATCAGCCGAAAGTCGGCCGTACACAGGGTTCCCTCCCTCCATCTCGCCGCGGGGACTGAGAGCAGCTGCCCAGAGGCTGTCCATGGCCCCCCCTTTCCCGCCCTGAAGCAGCCTGCCGCAGCGAAAGAACCTTTCTCCCCCTCGCTGGGATCACGGAGCAAACCAAAGTTTTTTCCACTCTTATCTCGTTACTTGGCCGCCTGCCGAGAGAGCTGGCTAGAGCTCCGGCCTTGAAAAGAACAGTTTGTGTGTAAACATTCGCTACTCACTACTTCTACTTTTTTTCCCCCCTCCCCCTTTCCCTTTTGGTTTGTAATCATATACATATAGAATATAGTTGTGTGGCTTTATTGTATATTAAAGTTTGTTTCAGCTATCCAAGCAGACCGAGGTGTGAATTTCTTCCTTTCCCTATTAAATCCCTGCCTATTTCACAGAGGGATTCTGTTAAGGTAAATCGAGGAGTGAGTACCTCAGTCCCTCGACCCTTAACATTATTGGTGCGTTGGCCGGGAAACGAAGAACATATTCTATATTCTCGGTAGCTGAAACAAACACAAATTGAGGTTTCAAACATGGGAGTGATTAGAATTCTGTTGTAGATTGCTAAAAAATATGTCCAGAGATTGCTGTATGATTTAGAGCCTGAATCACCAATAGGTGTGGCCTGTTTCCTATATATAATTGGTACCTCTTTGTGCGTTATTGGCCTGAGACATGCTGCAAACAGATTGTGTTGGTTGGCATTTACACTTGCAGTGACTCGGTTTATTTTGGGTCAGCTGGTAATGATGCCAGTACGTTTTGGATACTACTGCATGGTGATTGTCTACAACTCCACTATTGAATGGGTACTGAGTAATGACTCTGCTCCATTCGACACTGGTAACCACACGGACTATGGCAATCTGAACCCAAAGGTGCTGCAGATAATACTGTTTTCCTATTAATTTTATGTATTGTCTTTTTGTTTTTATTGGTTATTGTCATTATCGTTGCCCTGGTGTGGTTTGTCATTAAGAGCAGGCACCACACAAGCACTACGGCCACCTCCCCACCACAACGAGTAGAACTCGCCCCTGTGAAGAAGCGGAAGGAGGAAGGCCCAGTGACATCGGATGATCAGCCTGGCGGCCCTGATGGTGACGCACCACCCAGCTCGCCTAAGAGACAAAGTCCCTAGCGAGATCAAGCAAAACCGCTTGGGAGCAGGCCCCCAGATGATGATGATGATGATAATGATGAACCTTACTCTAGAAGGGACTTGAGAGACATTAGGCAGGAGTTTAGGAGGCGTCCAAAAGAGTCAATCCTGGGCTGGTTTCTTCGTTGCTGGGACCTGGGAGGTGATAGCATCGAACTAACTGGTGGTGAGGCTAGGCAGTTAGGAAACATGGCCCTGGAGGGAGGCATAGACAGTCAGATAGGGACATTTGAGGAAAGACTCAGCATTTTAAGGCGATTTATAGGAGCTATAAGGCTCAGATATCCCCATAGAGATGACCTCACACACTGCGCCCCCCTGTGGGATACTCTAAGTAAGGGCATTGAATACCTGAGAGAGCTGGCTATGAAAGAAATTCTCAGTTAATTTCTCTAAAACTGATATTAACCTCAGCCTAGGGTATTTCATGGAAATTAATCATTGACTGGGTTTTATAGCCCAAAGCATAGTTTTAAGATATCAGTTCCTCCCAGGCATTCATTAATCTTCTATGTTGCTTAATTAATGTTAGAATAAATATGATATTTAGAGTTATTTCAGTATCAAAATTGAGTAAAACTTCCTCCTTTCACCTTCTGACTTCTGGTACGTTTATGGCTTTCTGAAAATGAAAGTCTACAAGTTGTAACATAGTTTGGATCTCATAGACTGATAAGCGCTCGAACATATTTCTCCTGCTACGCCAAAGGCTTGAGTGAGGCAATTAGGTTCTAAAAGCATATAGATTTTTCAAACTTCTGGCTAACCAGAAATAACATTCTGAGACTCAACCTCAGTGCTCTTATGCTCTTTAGTATGTGACGAAGATAGTATTTATATTTCCTACCAGTTAAGGAAAATGCAACAATAGTCTCGCATCTGACAATATTACATGCTCA
Organism: Buceros rhinoceros silvestris; assembly: GCF_000710305.1. Classification (NCBI taxonomy): domain Eukaryota; kingdom Metazoa; phylum Chordata; class Aves; order Bucerotiformes; family Bucerotidae; genus Buceros; species Buceros rhinoceros. The sequence goes on along the minus strand of NW_010390389.1, from coordinate 6,094 downwards.
AAATTAAGATGTAATCAGCAGTGTAAACGAACATGTGGGATACTAGTTGGTTGTCAACTCTAAAACCAAATGAATTTGACTTCTACAATTCAACTCCTTGGTCAAATCGGATCAGTCAAATTTCTTGGTAAACCTCTTCTCCAAAATTTCATTTTAAATCTCCCATTTTTGAAAAAAATGTTCACTCATAGACTAAATGAAAACTTTGCTGTCTCCTTGGCTATTAAAATTGTGTACAGAAAGCAAATATGTGAATCATTAAACTTCTATTTGTGGCTAATTGAACTTACATCTCCGTCAAGAGCATGCAATAGCATTGAAGAATATTGAGTGGGGAAGAACACTACAAAAGAATTCTCAAACCTCTTTCAGGCAGATTTTTATCAGTTTAACTCTTTCTGGATCATGCTCAGTTTAGCACTGTTATCTGATAGCCTTAATACGTGCATTCATTCTTCCTGTAATTGTGGTTATTATTGCAGCACTATAAATTCAATTGTTAAAGCAGAGGTTGGAGAGAAGATGAATTTTTTTTTTTTATACAGAGGAAGGGACAACATGAAAGAAATAATAAGATGTTTTGATAAATTCATAGAAAAAATACAATCACTGCTTGAACATTTGTTTATTTATTGTAGTGTTTCTTCAGTCCTAATGTTAAAATAAATCCAGAGGGTCCATGAAGAAATCTTGAGCATAACTGGGAGCCACTGAAAGGTTTGTTAGTCTTTTCTTACCTGTTAATATTGTACATGGTTCATGGTTCATTACGTACATTGGAAGAACGTAATTGATGTTGCTCCTCTCAATAGACCTTGAAAACTGTCTCGATAAGGATGTGGATAATAAAAAGTAATACTAGCAGAGGCATCATTAAAATAATAATTAATTCAAACTTCCCTTCATTTATCATATTAACATAATGAAATTAAATTCCAAGTAATTGTCTCCCAATTTTGTTTATCTTGACGACTTGAAAATGGCTCTATGGTTGTTATTTAGTATATAAAATTTTACCTCTCCCACAAATCTTGTTTCATTTAAAAAAGGAAATATTAGTGATCATTAAACTAAAATTTAGATCAAATAATATTAACTTCTAGTTCAGCCCAAAATTAATATTAAGCATCTATGAATAATAGAAGAAATGCAAACTTTTACATGGGCAGTTCAGGGGTCTTTTCTTATATTTGTTATTTCATTATAAATAACTCATCAAAGACTTAGAATTACAAAGGCACAACCCACAGAAGATATTGCTTGTGCTTCTACAGTAACCATATGCATTCTTCTGAGGAATGTTTTGGTTACAAGGGTTTCTCCTGCATTTGCAGACCAGGTGTATCTGTAAGTAGTCACTCTGAACTACCATGCTAAACTCTGAAAATTTTTACATGCAAAAATTGCTAGAAAAATGCACAAGTATTTTGTAAAATGATCTGTACAGAAACTTTACAAAAATTATTAATGTAAACTAGAAAACCAGGAATAAAAAAAACGGGGAACAGTCTCAGATAATCATGAACACTTTATTCTTTTCTCATGAAAGCTTTATATTTTACAAAAACTGTAACTGACTGACATAGCTGTGAAAAAAAAGATCAAGCCAATAGTTTAACCAATAGGCTGCGTGAAGAATATTGTATTACAGCACCTCAGTGACCATGTAGGTGTATTTGTGCTCTCTGAGACATTTAAATTACTGGTTTGAAAAAATCAAAATATTTCTTTTCGACTGAAGCAATATTTAGTAGAGTTCTGACGTGTGTTGGAAGTTATATTGGGACCCAGCAGAGAAGCACTTGGAAACATTCCTTGGCTTAGCTGAATACTATGAAGTATTATTATATGTGAATTCTGAGAAACGTTTACCTTGGATTTCAATAGGATGATTCTATTGAAAGTTAAAGACTAAGAAGAAGGTATTTTGGAGGAATAGAGAGCTCTAACTTCAAAAGCATGAAAATGTCAGACGAGTAAACTTTGACATTAGTGAATTAATACTTCCACCCATATGTTTCTTTCCAACAACATTCTGGTATGCTGGCGTTCACAGACTGTTTTGTTTATGATGTGATCACAGACTCTCAGCAAATATGTTTCCTTCAAAGTGGCACTGCCTGGATTCCTTCCAGAATCAGGGGTTTCAGCAGAAAAGTAGACCCTACAGGGGCCCTATCTAGGGCTGCAGCTAAGTGCCAGACTTTTGCTCAAAGGATAGTGAAATAGGATTTTCATCCAATTTCTGCGTGAACTTGGAAGAAATTGGACGTGTGATTGACTTAGAGGGTTTCCTGTGATCCACCATGGGATTCTCCTTCATGTCATTTCCTAAATTATTGATGTAAATAACATAGGGCCAGCCTCAATCAGCAATTTTGCAGATAATTTTTGAAATGAAGCCACAGAGCATGAAAAGATGGGTTCATTTCACATTCTCATTTTCATTTTAAGAAACAGAAATATTTTATTTCCACAAATAGCAAGATGGACTCTTTCTTCAGGTGCTGATGAATGCATTTGTGCTGAAAATTTTTAAAGCTCTGATAAAATGTGTTTGAAACCAAGATAAGTCAAAGGATAATGTCTAAAAGGATGCAGTAATGCTAACAGACGATCAGGAACTTAACTACATGACAACTCTGAATGCAAATGCAAAGCTGCCAACATTACCTGGGGAGCCAGCCAAGAAACCAGATGTTACCTAAAAAAATCCACCCTCTGCTGTTTGGCATTTTGGGGTCTCATGGGTGCCATTGAAAGATGAAAAGATCCAGTGTACATTATGGAACAATATGCTAAGCCTCAAACTCCTCTGCTGTTGTTGGGGACTATTTCATGCTGAAGAGCTGGTGTCAAAAAACCCAAAAGAATCATATCTGGTAGTACATGAAAAGGATGTGAAAACAAAAGGCATTTTCTAATTAATCTTCCTGTTTTATGAAATCTGGCAATCAGAGAAATTTAGGTTTAGCTCAGGATCCTGGGGTGGTGAATGGGCTACGCTAAAAGAAGGATTTCATTAGATCTGGCCTTCAATGCAAATTTTTGAATCAGCTTGCTGCTGTGTGCATCAGATAAATTTAAAAGGCAGTTAATTACTTAGCAAAAGGTCCTGCAATGAAAAACAAGTGTAATCAATTTTATTTACCCTTTATTTAGCACTGAAAGACAAGATCAGGAATAGATATTATTTTAATTAAAGATTCATAAGATTGATCTCGATTTGTGTTATTTATCTATTTCTTCAAATTTTCTTCTCCCTTTATTTTAAGGATTAATTGGAATAATACATGTGTCCTGCTTAATATCTATTGCATTAATAACTGGAGTAGACACATTTCCTGTGCTTTTTCTCTAAATATTTATTTTCTTAAAATTAATACCAATGTACTCTTAAAGAGCGGATGCATTGCATTTTAGAGGTGAATTTTGTTCAGAAGTATTTGCAGGAATTACCACAGGGGTGTTTTAGAAAATCCTTTAAATTTGTTGTACTTGCCAGGACAAAGAGTAGAATAGAAGAATAAAACATAAAGGCAATTATCATAAAAATCTGAGATAACTGACAATATGCTGAAAGAACACTTGTGATGTATGGAACAAATAGTTCAAACAAAACAAATGAGTTTCTGAGTTTGCAAGACCCACTATCTCATTTTATTTTAAAATATCATTTCTCTTGAGGGGGCTAATGGAATTTTTCCATTGGTTTTGTGTGAATTTTATTATTATGAAAGTTCATTTGACTACATTATTTGAGAAGTATAAAGATAGTTTTAATAGGCTTTTAGTAATGTCTTTGTGATATTCATTCTGTAAACACTGAGAAATTCTTTGAGTTTTAGACAGATGATGAAACAAATTGACTAGAACTGGAACTGAGGGATTGAGAGGGGCCAAATAGTATCCTTCCTTCTTATGCGGCACAAAACCACATTTCCGAAGACAAATCGTCTCTTTTAGCAAATTGTTTTTCCTAGATAACCAGATTCCTCTGAACACTGAGGTTAGAGTGCAGGCCAGATTTCCAACTACCAAAGGTAAGAACACTGAAAGAAGCAATGGTGTTTTTAAGAAAACAGTCTTTGTTTTTCAACACAGATTTCCTCCCAAATCTCCCCCACCCACACAAGACTTACTCAGTGGGATTTATTACAGTAAAATCACAACTTTTAAAATGCTGTATTTTAAAAAATATATAAATTCTCTGATAGATAGGAAAGATTTGGGGAGGTTTATTTATTCTCAAGGACCTAATTATTTTTCTCCAGAGTGTTCTAAACATCCCAGTGACTAAAATGGTGATTTCATTATCATGAACATCAAAGGGGCTTTCCGAATCCTTATGGTTTTAAAGTGTTAACTTCAGAGTCACAAAAATCTGGAAGAGGAAGCAAAACCTCACCCCTCATAAGGTAAGAAGGTAAATCCTAACATTTCACAGTATTTTTTCCCGTTTTTTTGCTTCTGTCACCTAAAATGAATAAAATTAAATAATGCTGAGATCAATTTCAGTAGGGAGGTATGAATCCAGAAACTGAGTTTATAAGTAGCAGGAAACTAGCACATACCACAGTGAGGAATTACTTGCATAAAATATATTCTGTTACAGTTGGACAGCAGCCATTTACAATTTAATTCTCTTCATGATACTAGCATCATTTTCTTCCTCATTACATTCTCCTTACCTTGAAAGAAATTGTATGATTTGATGTTATTTTCCTGAACTGCACAATCCTGCAATAATGCAAAACCAAACTCCAAGCGTACATTTTAGTTTAACTTACCAGAACTGTTAAATCCATGCTGGCACTACCAAAATCTCTCCTTTAGATCAAAGGGAAAAGCAGTGTGGCAGCAAACCCATACTGCACACCTACTGGTAAGAAAACCAGTAAGATGATGATATGTCCACACTAATTCATACCATATCCCATGGTGTCTCAAAAGACTGTACACCAGTGGGCAACAGAGCTCACTCAATTTCAGTTTCACCTAGAGAAGAGAATATGGTACATTGGTTGATTTTTTACATTTCACAAATCTGGGATATGTTATATATGACACTTTATGTACCTGAAAAAGTTATTTTAATCTCTGAGAGATTGTCTTCCGAAAAAGTGATGTAATTCTAAAAGGATAACACTTCATGTTTCTTCCGAAAATTTCTAAAGCAAACAGTTCAGTCAAGAGAATCCCTAAGTGTCCACACAGAAGTCAGGACCTGTGAAGAGCCACTGTGACACTGTTTGCCGATATCACAAGTTGCAACTTCTCTGAAAGGGAAAGGGAAATGAACAGAAGGAGGATAGTAACTGAGCCACCAAAAAAACAAAGAATAGAAAAAAGATAAATGGTCTGCTAAAGATGTGGAACTATCTTTCCTTTGGAAGAAAGGAGGAACAATAAAGATTTCTGGGTTTCTGTTCAATACCTGATTTATGAAAGACTTTAGGATTGCTCACATCATGATAGAGTGGCAAACAATTTTTCCAAATTATGACAGCAGGAAAAGGGAAAGTCATAATTTATTTCTTGTGAGTGTCTTCAGGATCAGCCATTCCGTCCTGTAAAGGAAAGGAAATGCTGTGACATGATAGCTGTGGCAGACAGATCAGCCACACTTTGGAATTTCAGGTGAAATCATAATTTTTCCTCCATTTCTTTCTTTATCTTAAAACACGGGAGTTCAATGACTTTAAAAGTTAACTTAGCATAATTTATCCTGACTTTGTGATTCCCATGAAAATTATAGCTCAGAACAGCACTTCCTGTACCCATAGTGATGCTGCTGACAGTGTGTCCCGGTTTGGGCTAGACTTCCTTGTTTTGAGTTCTGGTCCAATATAATTATTCCCTGCATATACTTTAACCCCACATTTAATTGGTCAAAAGAAGGTCAGATGCACTATTACGTGTTAAGGTTATAAAGCAACACGCAGAGAGCACCTCCCTCTCTCGGACTTCCGCACTCGGACCAGAGAGCACCTCCTCCCATGGACCTGCTCTGCTGAAACCAGGCCTGCTAGGCCCGAGCAGGCCGCTTCCAGACTGCCGTCCGCTGAGTTCAGCCGAAAGCCTGAAGGTCTGC
>NW_010390388.1:61270-64719 GCF_000710305.1 Buceros rhinoceros silvestris | reverse complement strand
GTGCAGGGAGATGGGGGAGAGGGACCCCCGCTCCTCCTTCCCTGCAGGCAGCCCCGAGGGTGACATTACCACCGCGGGCTGTCTTCTGCCCCTCTGCCCCTCCGCCGCTGACCGGCCCCCACTGTCCTCCCCGCAGCAAGGAGAGCTCAACTCCTTCCTCTGGACCATCCGTCGCGACCCCCCCGCCTATCTCTTCGGCACCATCCACGTGCCCTACACGCGAGTGTGGGACTTCATCCCCGACAACTCCAAGGCCGCCTTCCACGCCAGCTCCAGCGTCTACTTTGAGCTGGACCTCACCGACCCCTACACCATCTCGGGGCTGGCCAGCTGCCAGATGCTGCCCCACGGGGAGAACCTGCAGGACGTGCTGCCCCGGGAGCTGTACCGCCGCCTCAAACGCCACCTGGACTACGTCAAGCTGATGCTGCCCCACTGGATGACCCCGGACCAGCGGGGCAAAGGGCTCTACGCTGACTACCTCTTCAACGCCATCGCTGGCAACTGGGAGCGCAAGAGGCCGGTCTGGGTGATGCTCATGGTGAACTCCTTGACAGAGACGGACATCCGCTCCAGAGGGGTGCCAGTGCTCGATCTCTACCTTGCCCAGGAGGCCGAGAGAATGAAGAAGACAACGGGTGCAGTGGAGAGGGTGGAGGAGCAGTGTCACCCATTGAACGGGCTCAACTTCTCCCAGGTAAGGAGGCTTCTGGGCCTCATGGCTTATCCCAGGAGGTGGGGGCTGTTCTCCTCACATTTTGGTCTGTTTATGGGGGTGAACCCCAAGCCTTGTTGCAGCAGGGCGGGTCACTTGCAGGCCTCAGCAGCCTTTGCGTCAGGCTGCCCGTTCTCCATTGTGCCGATCCCTGCTGCCTGCAAAAAACCTGCGACGTGCGCAGCAAGTGCTGCGTGTTTACCACGTGTAGTATTTATTTGAGAGGCAAATGTCCAGGGTGTGAATGTGCATGTCTGCTGGCTTGCCACTTGTGAGAGCAACTTCCACACCTCCCGTCTTGTCCCAGAGCTTTGTGAAAAGTGCTTTTTCTTGTTTATTTGTTTTTAAGTAAAGCAGCTCTGTGGTACTTGTCAGAAGAGGATGAAGCGTGAACAATGAAAAAAGAAATTTCGACATTGTTCAAATAGATTTAAGTATGTGCAAACTGTTGGTCATCTTTTTAGTAGTCACTGCAGGTCAAAACAAACTGTTCTCATCTACTGGCGGAAATTAAGTGTGCAATCTGCACTGATTTTTTTTCATTTTAGAACAAGTAAAGTTCAGCAAAAAGAAGAGGATGTAGATTAAGAAACAAAAGTTATTGGTGTAACTGGACTCCAGAATTCTTTCAGTGGGTTTAGCTTTAAACCAAATACTAAGCCATGCGATCTATTTCATTTCAGTGGATTAATCAGGAACACAGTCACAGCTATTGACTTTGCTTTGTGAAACTGTTTATATGAAATCAGATTTACTAGAAATTCAGGAAATGAATGTGTGTGGAAGAAAACAAATAATCCAGGGGAAATTTTGCTCTGGTGTCAGTTACTGCTCTGATATTTCGTTTTTAACCTGCTTTTTGTCATTAGTTTTGCATCATCCTATTTCCAGCTTTGTCTTTCTGTTCTAGTTTGAGAAAAAAAAAAAAAATCTTGGTGATGTGGGAATAAGGATTAAAGGACTGATCTTTGGTGTGATTAAAATGTCCTTAGAGTGCCTTTACCCCCTTTTTCCCTGAAGTCTAGTGGGAACTGTTTGAAGGGGGAAAAGTCTGGTTTTCACTAAGGTTTAGTTCATCTGATGTTTCGACTAGAAGGCTAACTGCATGCAGGATGCAGAGGAGAGGATTGGTTGCACATGCTTTTGGAGCAATTTTCTTGTTTATCAACAAAAATAACTAAAAGAAAGCTCCTCAGGACCTTTGCATTAATTAACACACACACAAACCAAGGGATTCGTTTTACCCTGTTCTGTTTGAAAGGTTTAAGTGACTATCCTCTCTATTGAATCCCTTCTTTAAGGTGAGGTAAAAATAATTAACCATATCGGAGCATTTGGTTGTATTAGGTCAAAAATAGCTGTTAGAATCAAGCACACGAAAGCACTTGGTTAAAAATGTACCACTTGGAAGCCTTTTAAACGTGAATCATGTTACATTTTTTTCTTTTTAGAGAGCGAGCGAGCAACAGAGAAAGGAAAAGGGACAGAGTACAAAACTCACTGCTGCTCTTACCATAATGCTGCTTTTCTTTCATTCTCTAAATTTTAAATAGAAACAAAAATTTCCCTTTAGTTTTGCTACAGTCATAATCTAAGCAAGAATAGCAAAGGTATTACTGCTATTGGCAAGTGAAGGACAGTCATTTATGCAAAGCGTTTGTGCTGATTAAAAAAATTCACTACATTTTAATTACTACAGAGAATTGGCATTGCTGCTAAAATAGATCAGCATTCACGAGGACTTTTCCTAGACTGAAGATTTTTCTGGGAACGAGGCCACCAGAACAACATGTGACAAAATTAAACAAAACAAACCAGATATTTATTTTCTTACTTCCTCTAGATTTCATGCATCCCGACACCTGGCTAGTTGTTTAACAATAGTAATTTGTAATGTTATCACACCGTCTGGCAGCCCTACTGCTTGCTGTATTACTGTGCTAATTCAGTGGAATGGATTACTATTGCTAGGCTTCCCCTCCCAGTTCAGGTCTTGGAGCCTTCCTTAAGTGACACGTAATTAAAACACACTAAAATGGAAATCAGAAATTGAGCAGCTTTTGTCTTGTAAGGTGTTTGCACAGTTTGATGGGAACATCTGTGATAAATTACCGTCCCAAATCTGCTAAGGGCATCAGCAGTTTTTACCTGTTTTCAGCATTACTGTTATGGGAATACTGCACGTAATTTCTGCATTCAGAATTCACGTTTTAAAACAGTGCCTTGCTGAATCATGTCAATGCTTTTGTTTCCCACATCCCCAAAGTCCAGTATTTTTGCCCTAAGTGAATTATAAAGGAAGAAAACCTTTTTTTTTTTTCCACTTCTTCCCCTCAAAGGCAGCTTTGTGCTACTACAAATATTTAATCTGACTACATGCACCAAATCTGTTAATCTGATACTGTGAGGAGAAGGAAATCTAGGAGTGGTCCCGGTGTGGTACTTCGTTTTGATCTGCTCTGAAAGAAAGCGGATACACTTGCATTTTTGACCAGAAACGATCTTTGAAACGTTCTGTGCATGGCTTTGAAATGGTGATTGTCTTAGCCGGATGAAAAGATTAAGGTGGCTCATATAATTAGCTGCTTCCTGGAGAGCCAGCTCTTGCAGGTAGAGCGGGGCACATTGTTTTCCATTGTAACTTTGTAGTTGGATGTTCTGTTCCCCCAGAATCTCTACTCAGTGTTTCATGTGCCTTCCCAAACTGGCACTGCTCCGACCGCCCTGCTTTCCT
>NW_010390388.1:55115-61130 GCF_000710305.1 Buceros rhinoceros silvestris | reverse complement strand
TTCCTGCATGGCTTGTGGAGGCAGCATCCTTGCTCCCCCTCAGACCCTGTTTCCTGCTAGTCACACAAAGTCCAGGCCCTGGGTATTGTGTAGCTGGTGGCAAGGTGTCTGAATCCCAGCAAGAGCCTGGGTTGGGAGCCTGGGAACAGAGGAATTCAGATCAGGAGTGGGTGAGGTTGAAATTTCACTGCTTCTTGGTATATGAAGTTTCAAGTTTTCACTGAAGGTGGGACAGGAGGAGCTGAGAGGCATGCAAAGGCAAGAAAGCAGATGACTTTTCTGTGTGACAGCATAGGTGTTTATTTGCAGAGTGGCCAGAAAAGCAAAAAATCGAGTGGGCCAGGAGTGAGAAGAGCTGGGGAGAGGTGGATGGCATTCAGGGCCTTCTCTTGTTGGGATCCTGGCAAGGGCACTGCAGCTAATGTGGCAGGCCAGGAGGACTTGTCTGTGCATCCTTCAGATCGGGAGAGGGTTAAGCTTTCCCTTCTCTTTGGGACCATCATGGGGTATGTGGTGGACAGCTTTCCCCAGGCTGGCATACGCTGTCATTGGAGTAAGGAGGACAGTGACTCCTGCAGCTGTTCAGGTCTGTCTTCACTTTCCCTGATTGCCCAGGGCTGGGGTGAGAGCCTTGCTCTGCCTCAGGGCTGAGCACCTTTGGGTAGCATCGCGTCCCCACTAAAAGCCTGTATGGTCAGCAAGGGGAAGGTCTTACTCCTCTACGCAAACTGCCGTGCTCTTGGGAGGTGGGTGCTAGCTTTCGCTTGTGTTTGATCCTGATTCTCAGCAGGATCCTCAGACTGAGTCAGTGTTAATATTCTTTTCTCCAGGTTAGAAATAAATCCGTCTCCCATCCCACCCTGAGCTTGCTCTCTCTTCAGGTAGAAGCTGCCTTCAGCTTGTGACAGATGCCCTGAATCTCAAGGTTTGTGAGAGGAATTTTGTGTCAGGGCTTGACTTTATCCCGACCTGTCTGTGGGGGAAGCCGTCAGGTTGGAGGGAAGGTGCTGGTGCTCCCTTTTCCTTCCCTCTGCTGACTGGGGCTTGCGAAGCCCTGACTCCGGTCTTCTCTGGCCTGTATCATTTCCAACTGCAGGGGGAGATGTTAAATATCAAACCGGTGTTGATTGGATCAGAGACAGCCTCAAAGAAAGAAACTTCAAACTGTGCCAGATTAAACTTCACACTTCACCATTCTTCCCCTTTCATTTCTTTGCCGCCTCATTCTCTGCACAAATAAACCTCGTCTCCCTGCTTTCTACCGATGAGACAGCGTTCAAGGGGCAGGAATGACTTTGTTAACAAAATCAGTCTTCATTTCCCAGGTCCTGCTGTTCCATCAAACCGTGGGACATGGCAGCTTTGATTACTCTAGTGATAGGATTAGTGGGGGAACAAGTGCTGGTTAATAAAAGGCCAATGGGTGGTCCATCACGTTTGGTCACTGACAGAGCCGCAGTCTCGGAGCTGGACCTTCAGTGGCAGAACAGCATGACACAGTAATATATAGACAGGGCCATGGCCTGGGCTTGATATTCCATCTCCCCTGTCCCCTTGAAAAATTAAACATTTCTGTGATCACAAAGCTAGGGTTCTCGGGGCTGACAGGGACTGGCATAACTGACTTCAAGGGAAGTTTGCCTGTTTATACTGATGAAATATTCAGGTTCAGAGTTTTCTGAACTAGATTTAAAGGGCTCAGTTTCAGAGCTAGTTGACTTTTGACGGTCTGTGTAGTTTATTTGAGGGAGTATTATTGCTTGGAGTTTTTTATTATTTTTTATCTCCTTTAAAGAAAAGTGGGTTTTGTCTAATAGCAACACCTTTTTGCATTTAAAAAATTTCAGGCTTCATGAAAAGGGCAGGAGTCATCAAAAACAGCTTAGTATCGTCTGTTTTGGTTGTGGAATATTGTTGAAAGAAACGTTGTTAAATCGTTTGATTATACATAGTGCACATAGTTTTCAGCTTGCTGGCTTTAATTCAGCTGTCACCTCCTTCATCCCCCCGCACCCCAGGGTAAAAGAATTCTCCCAGTAAAGTGAACCTTGGGGAAGAAATTCATACAGGAGAAAGAGAAGTCCTTCCATTTCATTCCCTTTGAAGAGTAGTGGAGCTGCTTTGCGTCTTTACCAGGGGAACTGTGGAGGGTGAAACTATGCAGGTATGAAAACTACAGTAGTCACAGTAGCACCTGAAAGGATCAGCAGCTGACGTTTTATAGCTGTAGCTAACGGTGCGTGTTACTCTTTACAGCCACTTACTGTGTGCTTCTTCCCCACAGCCCCCTTGAAAGGCCCACCCTGGCATTTGATACGTTAAGAAAAAAGCCAGTCAGTTAATGATGGCTCGAGGGGCAGCTGGCAATTCATCTTTTGCATTTATTGTGTATATAACTGCAAGAAGTGTTTGTAGAACAGGTTAGATATGAGCCCTTCCTTTCCCTCTGATCCTTCACACCTCCACTGGCGATATCCAAGCCCAGGACAGGTGTACTTGCCTCCCACGAGCAGATCTGAAGAGGATTCTGCTGGTCAATTTGTTTGCGAAATTGTGGGTGCTGCTTGTGATCGATTTGAGGCAGGAATTGCATCTTTATAAGGAACAAATGCCCAGGAAACAGTGGTGAACAAGCCTGGCACTCAAGAGAATCCCTACTGTATTTGAGGCAGCTGAACGTTGCCGATATGTAGAAGTCAAACAGCAAAATTGTTCCGTTTTTTTCCTGTGTGTGTGGCAAAAGGTGAGTTGAGGTCAGAGAGTGGTCTCTCTGGCTCCTAGCAGCAGAGCGCCCTGGTAGCACTGCAGAGTGAGAGGCATGAGACGGGCCGGGGCATGTGCTTTGCTCTGAGGAGGAGATTCAGTCCCTGAGCTTTGCTTTGGCAAAGGGAATCAGAAGAGGGACAGATGACCCAAATCCATGCCCATACTTAGACACTAACAACGCTTTCGAATACCCATGGGATCTCCCTGGAGCAGTTTGCCACCTCTGAGCAGCTCTCCCAGTAAGTGCAAAATACCCCCCTCTTCTGTAAATGGTATTTCCACAGTGCTGATTTTCTCTCTGGGTTTGTTGCCTGCTGTCTGTTTCTGATGGTGTTGCAACAGCAGTCAGGATCGTGCCCTGGGCCCAGAGTGCTTTGCTTATAAACAGAACAAACCATTGACCTTAAAAACCTCGACTTCAAGTATAGTGCAACCTGCAGTCCTCAGAAAGTCTTTAACAGCCTCCCCTCAGCTCCCTAGTGAGTGGCAATCCATGTTATAAAGCCAGCCCACATCATTTCAGGCTGATCAGAGGTTCCTGTATTGAAAAGGCCAGAAATGATCTTAGGCAAGGGCACTCACTCACCTCACGCTCCTGTGGAGATGGAGATTGGTGGCAGGGCTCCTGGCAAAGCGTATTTGGGGACTTCAGAGGGATCCTGTAAAATAACAGGTTTCCCCTGGGCCGGGCTTTACACTGCAGACCCTCATTGATCTCTTCATTGTCATTGGGACTTGATGAGACAGGTAAAAGGCAGAAGTAGTCACAGAGTTACTGCTTGAGCCATGTGAAATTGGTGTGATTTCTTTCATCCTTTGGCCCTACTGGAGGGGTTCCTTGCCTGGTTGGGTGAAGGACTGTAAAATGACTTCCCCAGAGCACAGTGTTTAGGGTAGCACAAAAATGGGGATTTTCTGCAGTGACCAGAGTTTTGGGAACTTCATTTCTTTTTAACTTTCAAGAGTCAGTGTTAGAAGAGTCGTATTTTGCAGGGAAACATATCTGCCTTGTGTTCACGTGCTTTCCCAAATCTCTTTCTCAAGCTGACAAGCAATTCAGACCCTAGATGCTACTAGACTTAAAACCCGCATGAAGCACTGTGGGTTGATCACAAAACTTCAGTTTCTTTCTGAACCTCTCAAATTATTTATAGGTTGCAGTCACTAAGACATTTTTCTGAACATTGCAACAATTTGTGAACCTAATACTCTTTCTGTAACCCATAAAGCATTATGGTTTTCAGCTCGCTTGAGACACCAGAAATTAAACTGGTGCCTGCAGAGCTTAAAACTGCAGATATCAGTGTTTGAACTTAATATCTCAGTTCTTGGTCTGGAATTGGAACAAGGCTATACTCGCTGCAGAGTGGGAACAGACACGCAAGTAAAATGACTGATTGTATCTGCCACAACATCTTGTAGTTTTGGTATCTCATTCATGTCCATGGATTTGGTTTTTCTGGTGTTCAAGACAACAATATAGCTGCCTTGTCGTGGTGGTGTTTACTGGATCTAGTTGTCATTTAAAAGCACAGAGAATTAGAAGTGACATGGTTAATACCTGTGTTGGAAGGTCAAGCGGGAATTAGCACAGATGACTGCTACATTTATCACTAGTCATTCCAGCAGCAGTCCTTTACCATTTGGGTTTCCAGTTTTCACAGCTTTTGCTGCAAGTCATTTCAGGACTTTTAGCACAATACAGACGAAAGTTGCTAGAAACTGTAAATTAAAACCATGTGTTCAATATTTTGGGATGGATGTTGTATGACTTCAGGAGACTCATTAGCAAAAGTATTTTTAGTTTGAGTGAGATCAAAGACCCTAGGTTTTCCACTCTGAGGATCGTTTAACATAGGCCTAGACACCCCATTTCTCATTGTAGATAGGATCCCATAGGCCGGTTATGCCTGAAGAAATCATCATCCCTGAAATATTGTAATTAGATTTATTATCAGTGGGCCACTGCTGATCACCTCTGTTCAGGCACTGCAGCAACACTGAGAGTTGAAGAGTCTTGCAGATGTCAAAAGGGAGTTTTATTACTGACTTCTTCAAAATCAGGATTGCAGCCCATGACAGTGGGTAGTGGTGTTAGATGTGAAAGACCATCGGTGTGAATCAAATCCTGCACTGTTGTACTCATCCCAGAGTGTCCCATGAAGCCAGGGGTAACACTGAACCATTCCCAGAAACTCCTGTTGGCAAACAGAGAAAGGACTGTAAAAAAAGGAAAGTGCTCCGAGTTCTTGTTTTCCTAGGCTTAGTTAACATGGAAGATATGAAATCTTTCCAATTATTCCAGTCTAGAGGTTCTTCATGCTTGGGTATCCCTGCAAAATCACGGATTTCATTGAGATGGGCATGGAGGAAAGCTAGCGACTCAGTCATAGCCAGCACGTTAGCTGTAACACCACAATTAGGGGAGTATGTTCTCCCAGATTGCATCAAACTTGCTTCTTCTACCCTAACTCTTGTCTTGGGGCACCCATTGGGAGACACAGATATCCCCAACACATAAACCAGAGAAGAAGCTGCCTTCACAGAGCAGAGCGATATTCATCGTGCTCCATTCATGAGCCAAGGAATGAGAAAAAGGAAACAAATCTTCAAGTTATTTTCAAACCACTTTCCATTTTAATAAAAGTCAACTTACAAGGAACACAGGGAAAAATATTTCTTTAAAGCAGGAGATTCTATGTCTTGAAAGTATCCCCTCAGTGTTTTAGAGACTGTATTAAATCCAAGGTCTCCATTAGGCTCCCTCACTTTTGTTAACAATCACAATGAAGACTGATTATTCTCTGTACACTTTCTGCCACCACACAAATTTTGCTTTCCTTTGATTTCTTGCAGGCTTTTCCTATTACAGGTGACAGCATAATAGTGGTGGGGAATATTTATTTAAATGTGAGACAAGACGCTCACAGTACAGGAGTTTGCAGAGTCAGCAGAGAGAGAGAGGGCAGAAGGGTGATTTGAGAAACAAGCCCAACTTTTTGAAGGTCTTTGTGTTTCTGGCATTGATGATTGATTTAGTTTTAGAAATGATCGTTGAGATTCATTTTATTCCAGCAGTGAAGTGCAGTGGGACTCTACCCACTGTGTCCCGTTGGTTCTAAAGCGCAGGTAAAATCATCACAGCAGTATACATAGAGCTGAACCTTACACCATATGAAGAGCTGGGCCAGCTGGGGTACTCACTTGTAGTTTGCTTTCAAGCTAAGGTAATTTTTTATTTTTGGGATA
>NW_010390388.1:42729-55005 GCF_000710305.1 Buceros rhinoceros silvestris | reverse complement strand
AGAGCGGTGCAAGTACGCTCAAGTGTCAAGTTTCTAGTACTAAGTCATGGCCTATCTAAGTCTAGCATGTCCTGGCCTTCAAACAATTTGGATGGTCTATTAGTAGACAGTTACAAACAAACTGAAGTTCAGTTCCTTCAGCGTTTCGCCTTTCTGTTTGCAGGATACCAGGAGGTATTTTCTCCCTGGTGTGTGCATCAGGCCATGAGACTATGCCTGAAATAATCCAGGTCTTTTGTTGGCAAGATGAAGTTCAGAGGGTCAAGGCAGAAGGCATGAAACACTGTTCGACTTTCTGGATTGGCTTGTTGCTGTACACAGGCTTGCACTGACTAGCTTTTTACCCAGCTAATTGTATGAGGCCAGGGAGGATTTTCTCTATTAACTCAAGTGGCTTGGCTGTGAAATGAGACATACTGTACAGTATATAATTCAAGCTCACTTTCAAAGGCATTTTTGTTGAAGCTGGATATCCAGAGAGACTTGAGCCTTTAACAGGTAGTCATCTGAAAACACCCTCTAGAAACTTCTTAATTTAAGGTCGGCATTTACACTGGTTCATGTTCCAGTAATGCAATAGTGCTTGCTTTAAAAGAATACTCTATTTATATCTTAATGCATAGAGGTGTGTTTTTTCTGAGAAAGAAACTGACTGCTTCGAGCACTTGCTGCGTGTTAACTATAACTGGATAAGCTTGAAAGGGATGTACCATGTGGAGACTTCAGCAGATTATGGCTCTGAAACCAAAAGAAAGCGTAGCTGGGTGCACTTGGCATACATTCTCAGACCTGAAAGTATTAGTTTTTGAGAATCACTTGCACTAGTACCCTTTTGTGTCTTGGGAAGTACAAAGGGCTGTAATCTTCCAAAAGGTGTCATATTTTGGTTGAATTTTGTCATTACTGACAAAGAGATCCTGCTGGAAGATAACCCTAGGAATGCAAAACACAATCACCCAAACCCACACAAGATCCTTTATCATGCTCTCTCTAAAGCTGTTGCAGTTTCATTTGAATTACACTGGAAAGATTTATCTCTTATTAATGGAGCACTCTTCATTTTTTAAAATTGAGTTGTTGTGCAACACATCAAGTAACAATGTCATAACACATCATAAATCAGTTTGTTCACTGAAGGATTCTAGATGAGTTAATCTAACATCCTGGACACAGTTCATGAGCAGTTAATTTTAGCAGTTCTCTTTGATGCGTATCAGTGAAGGCAAAGCAACTCCAGCCATTATGGAGCAGAGTCAAAACTGGTTAACGGCAAAGCAAGTACAGACAAAGATTGTTCAGAGATAAAGCCTTTGGCAGATTGTTCAAGGGATCTTTGCTTTATATAGAACAATTGTAACTCTAATACCAGCAGTGCAGACACTCTGGGACAAAGAGAAAGTGCACCACCAAACCGCAGAAGGAAACCACACACCGCTTGGTACTTGCATCTAACAAGAAAGTCAAGCTAAAGTTCACCAACTCTGACGTAGTTTCTGAAGAACTCCAAGGCAGGCAATAAGATGAGAAGAAATACCCCCAAAAAGACATTCAGGAATTATTCCTATTGTTAGTGAAAGAAACAGAATGTTTGATTTGAAACACAAAGTCATCCGGCAGCCTGCCAAATGCCATTTATCTCAAGGTCATGCAACATAAATAACCCCAAGGGTTTGCTCTAAAGTGGAGGAGCAGGAGGTGGCTAAACAAAAAGAGGGGGAGGGATTCTTCTCCCTTCCCTGTGGATGTTCAGCATGCTACCGACAAGGTTTCAAGGCCTGGCACTCCTGTCAAGTCTAGTATGTTATGGGTAGTGTAACACACTGAGAGCTGAATGTAGCATCACGGAAGGGACCGCGGTTTGAGACCAAGCCACTAAGCTGTCACACATTTTCTCCAGGATTAGTCAGAACGACTAATTTAAAAGGAAAAATCAGCCAGAAAAAATTTTCCTCTTGGAAGTTTTAAGTCCGAGAAGATGTATCCCTGATCCCACCATAGGGACCAACATTTATTTACTGTTCTATTGGGTGGTCACGTGCATTTTCACATGCTTCCAACACACCAAAGTATCAGAGCCTTCCTACACTTTTTAAGAGAATAACAAGCTTAGCAGCTGTCACATCTAGTAGTCCATCATCCCTACCAGTCAGGGAAGGAAGGGATGTGTTTTGCTGAGATCACTTAGGCCTGAGAGTATAGCTTGGAAGATACCAATGGGAGAATCCCAAAAGACTTGGCAACTGTTCTTCTGTTCTCTGGGGTAAAGCTCAGTGTGGTTCCCATTAAAACAAACTAAATAAGTGTGCAGTCCTTGAACCTGGAACCCAAAACTGTATCTCTGGTCCTTGAAACTGGGCAAGGTGTCTCTCCCACTGCTTTATGTAGAAAAGAGTTTTGTGTAGCCAAATAATTCATTAAGAGAATTAGGAAAAAAAAAAAATTATTCTTCTAATTTATTTGTGATTTCAGTAGCTGAGTGGAGTTACTTGTAGTTTCATGCTGAATTCTTGATGCCATGAAAAAAGTGAACTAAACTCACTAAGTCAAAAGGGGAGTTCCAGCTGAAAGTGTTTTGATTCAGCTCTCCCTTTCCTGGCTCAGCCAGCACTGATAGAGATCACTACACAGAGTCCTGTACAGCTGTGTGGTCTTAGCACCAGTCCTTCCAAACACAAGGGAAGCAAGCTGGGCATCTGGGTAAGGAACCCTGATCCTTAATATATACATGTAGGACAATTTTATACCTGTAGGCTTACATAACATTTTGGAAACTGAGGCACAACTTCAGAAGCTGAAATATCCCAAGTATGTTATTACATTTGGGGCTTTACATCTGTGATTTGTCCATCTATAAATGTCTCTTATCCATTTCAACTTAATTCTCTGAGAAAATGAAATAGTTGTATGTGGAGGGACTATAGTCAATGAGATGGTGGTGGGAAGGGGACATCTACAGAAGTCTAGGCTGACTGCAAACTGCAGAACCTGCAGTTCTCCAGGTGCGGGATTATGGGTTGCATCTCCATCCCTTGGCAGGTAGAGCAAAATCCACCCGTCTTTGCACCCTATTTTAGTCCCTGATGAAACTCAGCTGATATTCTCACACCCAAATGATCTTTAAAAATGGCAGAGAGCACAGACTTGCATCATTAGCAACGAACCAAAGGCTTTTGTGTTGCAACAGCTTTAGTTGGGGGATTATTGTGTTGAAAATCCACTGATTTTTGGCATAGGCTGGAGAGCTCAGCAGTTCCACTTTGCATGTCCTGCCATCATTCAGCAAGCACACCCTGTTGCTAGACATCGCAGTAGGGCAGCCAGTTGGCTTCTCCCAACTCCTTAGGTTTCCAGATGTCATAACAAAATGAGAGAGAGACTTAGCCATCTTCCATTTGTTTACACTGGAGCTGCTAGGCAGAGACCAAGCCACAACCCTGCCCAGCTTTTCAAAAGGGACTTAATAGGCCTCTCTGTAAACAGATCTAAATATTTGCTCCAGTGACATTTATCGCATCACACGTCTGGCGCGAGTGTTTCGGCCTTGTTTTGCTTGCATGTTTGGATTCTCTTATAAACATTAATGAAGTGCTTGAATACAAATGAATAATCCTACCCCCTTCTTCCCACCCTGGAGGGGAGGGGAATGGGAGGGCATGAAGTAATAATAGTTCAACCTTCAACCCATAATTGCTCGGTATATTTTGACAGCTTTCCTTCTCACATGCTTTAAAAGACTTTATTCGGTGTGTACATCCATGCAGAAGGCATTGCACCTTTTTTCAAAGGCAGCTGCAGCTGAGGTTGGGGTAGGGGGCAGTTAGCACACAGCAGTATGTCATTTCATGTTTGAATAGTCGTAGCAAGTTGACCTGCTGCTGGGTTCCCAACAGGACAACAGAACTGTGCCCCATCCACAAGGCTTTTCATAGGGGATATATTTAAAACATTCTTCCCTGGGCATCCTCTTTTGGCTGGGCAGAATAATGGGTCTGAAACGCCTCAGGTCTAACGCCATATGGCTGTTCATCTACCTCTTGCTGGAGAACTAAACTAAGGTCATGTAATTTGCAGTTACCTACAGCTTGAATATAACTGGAGACAACATCCTTCCATATAACTCCTTGTGTTCTCTCAGTGCCTTTATGGAGGACATAGGCCCTGGAAAGTGGGCAGCTTGGTCTGGCTTTTGATTTTCTTGCTAAAGGAGAGGGGCGGTATGGGTAAGGAAGATCTTGTTTCCATAGGTGGTTACCATGGGGGCAACCTTTAGAGTATTTTTATATTGTCTAGGGTATAAGGCCATGAAACAAACCTGTTAGGTGCCTGTTTCCTGACTATAAGAGAGGTGAAGTTGTGAAGCATATCAAGGCTTTATCTCTCAACCTGCTGCAAACTGAGAAAACATTGAGTATCTATCTCATTCCTGTGTGGGAGCAGTTACAATTGTTCCTCCCCATGCAATTCAAAATGTCACAGTATCTTCCATGGACAATGAATTACCATCATCTCCTGCCAGGTGGGACAGTGTTTTGCTCAAGACCTTACTAAGTGTCTTTAGTTTTCGCAGCTGGGCTTGTAGGAGCAGTGTTTGGCTTGCTTGGAAGCCAATAGTAAAAGAAACTCTGTATTAGCCAAGAGGGTTTTCTTCAAAAATTCCCCAAGCTCATGCAACTAAACTCTCAGTTCTTTGTTAAGAGCAAAATTGCTGCATTTAAGCTGTGGGACATAAAAGAGGTAATCAATGTCTAGAAAGTAATCAAAAGTTCATTCTTCAGACAATGCTAAATAAAAAAATCATCCGATACAAGACATCTGTGGGTTTGTTGTTTGCAATAGTAGTAAGTGCAAAGGATTTATTTCCCAATAATCAGGCTTTAGGAGGTCAAGATTAATACCCAAGAGGAAAAAAATGCATGTGTTTCTTTCATCTGAGTAATTAGGTATAAAGTGGGTTAAAAATTAATACTGTCTTTGGTTCAGCGTGTATTTGAAACCATTCAGTCTGCACATACTTCTGTACTGTTAGAAAGCGCCCATCAACTCCATTAATTTTCAAATTGCTTATTCAGTCTATACATTCCTTGCATAAATCCATATCAGCTTTGCCTCTTGTAACAGTATTTGTTTATATGAGCTGGAGCTCTCAATCTTGAGCAGCCTGAAATGCCTCTTGAAAGAATTGCTTCGTCTGTGCCTACAGGGACCCAGACTAATTGCTATTGAGAGGATGCTCTGTGGGCTGGTTTCTTGGTGAGGAGCTGGGAGTAACAAAATTGTCTAGAAAAGTGTTTTCTTGTGACCTTTGCCCGTGTTGATAGTGAAAAATGGAGGAGACTAAAATTGTTATAGTTCTCAGCAGCTGTGAAGGGCACACTGGAAAAAGAAAAAGCTGCGAGAAAGGGACAGAAAAAAGAATTTGGTGATATTTTTGTCATCCGCTCCTTGATGCGCCAGCACTAATGGAGGCTTTCTTTTTTTTTCCTAATTTATTGTCCAGTGCATTCCAGGGTCCCCGTCGCTCAAGTATTCTGCCTTTTGCTCATTTGCTGGAACACAAACATGGAAGTGTACTTGGAACTCCCTGGAACATTAAAAACCAAAATTAAGGCGAGCTGCCAGATCAGAATCTAATACACAACATATGTTTACAGGTTTATAGTCTCTTGCCATGCTGGCTTTAGCAGCGCTCCAGTGTGAAGCAGAGTAAATGCCTTCCAAGACCTTTTATCATCCATCGTGCTTATCAAAACAGTAAAAATACTGTTTTTATTTCAGCAAACATGCCTTTCCTCTTGTCTGAAGCACTTTAAATTCCCCTCCACATTTAAGATCATGGAAGAGTATGTCCTTGGTTTTGTTTGTCTAGTTCTCCTCCTCTTCATGAGAGTTCATCGGCCTCAGGGTTGACCAGGTTCATCCCCCAGTTTGGCCAGCATCCCTGAACAGGACCGTTGGTTTGTAAGGAGTTGACCCCCACCTGCCTTGTGCTTTTGTAGTGTAAGTCATGGCACTTTATGAGGAGTCTATGAAGAGGAAAGGGTTGTCCAAGTGTAAGACACAGAGGATTGAAATGAATGAGGAGTTTTATGCTAACTTGTGTTACCTCAGCTTGTCCAAATGCAAGAGGTGCTGTTGTTCCTCACTCAGTTCAGGCCGCAGGCTGTGAAGAATTAGCCAGCAGTGATTCAGCTGACCTATGGCCATGTTTTAATATCCGTGTTGGCCATTATCAGATCTGAACCCCGATTCAGAGGCAGAGTGAGAGTTCTTGATAAACATGTAAACACATATAAGCCATTTCCAAGCCTGGAAAATGAGACCAGGCTGTTACTATACAACATAAAGCCAAACCAGTCCCTTAGGCCTGTAAAGAAGAGTTTTTGCTTCAAACTTTGGCCCTCTCTTGGGAGCCTTCAGTACTACAGAAAGGTTAGTGTTTGGTGTGGGCAAGGAGTCCCGCTAAGGCTCTGTGGTTCCCTTCTGGCCTCTGTTACCTGTGTCTTACACAATGCTGCTATCTTCTCATCCAGTGGTGCCTCAATCTGCAACAAGGTAGGAACATTGAGACTGGAGTCTGCTGCAGTGGAGAGCTGCAAACACAAGGCAAGCACTCTTGTGACAGCCCAAGATTTTGGGATGGAATGCAATGGACAATGCTGCAAGGCAGAGGGAATAGAAAACAGGGACAGAAAACAGTTACGCCAGACTCCTGTCACCTCCTGTGGCTGCTCTGCCCAGCGTGCAGTAGACTCACTGCAAAGCCACCACAGCAGCAGCTGGTTGTGGCCTGCAGAATGTGTAATCAGTAACAGTATGCAGAATCCACGTAGATTAAACTTAAAGTCTCTGAAAATGGGACAGTGGGATGAACCAAAGACTTGAAGAAGCAGTAGCCCATCACTTATTCCTCTCCTGCTCATTCTCCATATGTCAGATATACCTCACATGATCCATGAGGCATGCTAGGCCACCTGGGTCCCACGAGCTCTGCATGCGCTGCTCCAAGCTTATCGAGGGCTGTGCTTGCAGGCGAGCTGTATTAACAGGACTCAAGACTTGTCTGGGGCCTTAGAGACAATCCTGATGTGGCCTTCTGTGTTTCAGTTCTCAGCAGGCAAGATGGGCAAGGTATTAGAACTATTTATTTTTGGAAAATGCTTGCTTTTTTAAAAAAAAAAAACAAAACTTCAGAAACAGTGCTCATGGAATTTCTGTATTTGAGGAAAAAGAAAAAGTTCCTCAAAATGTCTCAATTTCAAATTTACAGTGAGGTTAAAAACCCAGGTGTCTCATCAGCAAAACAAGTCTGGTGACTGACCCAAATGGATGGTTTTGTGCTGTTATTTTGTACAACTCATTAAAGATTGAGAAGTCCAAATTCTTAACATTTTTCTTGAGATACAATTATTGTTCCCTGCTGAGCTGCGGAAAGCAGTGGAGGTGGAAGTCCCTTAGCAGCTTTGGATGAATATGTTAATGGAGGAGAAAATTCTTGGGTGCTTCCTTGTTGGAAGGTCTCTAACCCAGCTCTGGGATGCCTGACTATCAGGTTGTTTGAGATAGAATATGAGACAGAATATGTTCTTTACAGACATCAGAAAAGTTACAGTGCTTAACAGTTTACAAGCTATTCTTGGCCATAGGTGACCTAATAATATGTGTTTTCATCTGATTTCCATCAGATCAGATCTCTGCTGACATTCAGTAGTGTCATGCTGTGAGCTGTCATTGTTCTTGAAATAGTTTTGGGTCAAAATGGGGGACGGAACATGGCCGTTTGACCTGAGTATTTCATCAAGGAGGTCTCTCTTAGATTGTCTTAGCTTGAAATTAATTTCAGAAATAAAAAATCACATGGAAGCCACATAGGCTGTAGTATAAATAACAGATCTTGCATCAGCTCCCAGACTTCTCCGTAGCTCAGATGGTCCAGATCTCACTCCTTTACCCTTTGACCACAGACATCCAACCTTTTGCTTAAAGGGACAGACTGAAGAGTGGTCATGGTTTGGACTTTCAGTCTCTCATGTTTTTCTTTGCAACCAAGATGTGCCTTTTTTTCTATCTTTAAGGACTGGCTGCCTAGTTCAGCTTTTGAGACAAAAGTTTAGCCTTCTGCTTGCAATGTTTGTTTGTCTTTGCTACTTGGTTTTAAAGCAATTTCTTATCTGTTTCAGTTATGCATAGTTTTATTTGACTCGTAAGTGCAGAGTAAGGTTTAAGAGTCAGTCAGTAGAAGTCTGTGTTGGCCAGTTCCTTGGAAGCAGTGACTATTGGGACATTGATGGCTCTCTGACACAGGCTCTGTTTCCTGTATTTCAACAGTATTTGAGGTCCTAATCACTTGCTCTGTGCAGAAAGCATTTACTATATGCTGCCCAGTTTCAGATGTAGGCTTTGGATTATGAGATTTCAAGTTCTGAGAATCAGCATGGCTTTTAATGCTCTTGATGACACAGCCAAATAGTGTTGCTATGATAAAATTCAAAATTCGTCTCTGAAGCACCTCTTTCTAGCGTTGCCTCATGCATTCTCAACTAGCAACGTATTCCTTTGTCTAAGTGACTTCCACTGTTGGAACTTTTTCCTAACATAGCTAAGGTTTTCCTTTACTACTTCCAGATGTAGTCCCTTGTTTTACCATTCTTTGTCTCTGTAAACATATTTTCTCCGGTATTAGTACTGCTCAGTTATTTGGATAGAGCTGTCATGATACACACAATCATGCTCTCTTTTAGGAGTCATTTATTTAAGAAAAAATTTACAACTGCAGACAGACAAACAGGCTTCTGCAGAGGTTGAATTCCAGTTTTGTCCTGTTTGTTTACCAAGACTCACTCCCTTTCTGGGGCAGTTAGTAGAGACACCTCGTGGCTGTCAGGAGCTCTACAGAGCACATCACAGTCATGTCAGGTTGATTTATACTAAGCTGTAACATCCAGAGTCATTTGTGAGGGAGTTACGAGGGAGGCTGCCAATCTGCTAATTAACAGCTAGAAATACTGTTAAGTTCTGTTCTGATGGAAATGAGTAAGCGAATCTGTTCTAAAGTGGAATTACACCCCCCAAACAACAGCAGCATGTTGTCTGCCTGACTTTAATTTAGACTATCAAAGGAAATTTTCTATTTAAAGATAAAAAAATTTTGGTTAGTTCCTGGGTTCCCATACTCCAGTTTACACTCCCACTCTCCCCGTTCTGCAGCAGCAGAGTAGAAGTCATGCAGGCAGCTCAGACTGCGTGAATGCACTTTGTTGGTGGGATTCTTAGCTTCTCAGTAAAAAGCCTCAGAGAAGCAAAAGCCCAAGCCCCATTCCCTCACACACATGAGTCAGGAGTGAATTAGACGGTAAGCTTTATGTGAGTGTCCTGGTTTGAGCGCTCAGACCAGGACAGTGAGAGAAAGCCAGACTGACTTCTTTAGGTTTCAGGTCATCCATTAATGTAGATAAGTTAAACAAGGGAGTCCTGGGAAGATTGTTCACCAGGCAGTAAGTCTTTCAAATGGTAAGTGAGCAAGACTTTGAATCCACTATCTTCCTGAATTGGCAAAGCATTCAGCTTTTCTTGTGTTTGACAGAAACTCTTCCATGCAAGTGGTATTTTAAAGAACAGAAACTCTTAGAGGAATAATATGTAACCAAGCAGTTTTACTGGATATAATTGCTCTAGACCCAGCTGAATAGAGGCCTTGTGATATCATTAGTCTTACATGTTTAGATCCAATTATTCAAAATCATATCATGTCATAATCAAATCACAATTTTATATATATCTATAAATCAAAAGGACAGGTAGGGAAGTGGAAATAGTCATGAGCTATTTGTCATTTCTGTTATCTCTCCTTTTCTTGGTGAAAACTGAATAATGCAAAATGCCGGGAACCATCTTTCCATAAAAAAGGAGAATAAAGTCTTCCACATGCTTTGCAGAAGGCTAAACGCAGTTTTTTCTTGGAGAAATTAATCAGAAGGTCCAAAGAGTCCCTAAAATTCAGAGGTTAGTTCCTACTTACAACTGGACTAAGGAGGCAAAACAGTAGCAGGAAGGACAGAGTTATGGAACATAAGAATTCAGAGTATTTTGTTCTTAATGGTCAATTCCCAGATTCATCAACATGTAAACATGAGGTCAATAAAAACTGTCTGTCTGCCTTTCTGATTTTTAGAGCATCTCAGGAGAGTAGAAGGAGTGTCATAACAGCAGATGACAACTCCAGGTTAGTGGCAGGACTTCATAAGGATTTTTTTGCCTTAATCGGGACCTAAGACCACCTGAAAAAGGTTAGAGCTAGGTGTGGATGTTGAGTGTCATGGTTGAGCTGAGACCGCGTCTAGGGGTACTTCCACATGTTTTCCTTAAATGCCCGTGCAGTCTGTTTGCTCTGGGTTGGATGTCCGGCTAATACTTCTTTCTCTTCTATGAAAAGTATACACTATGTAGGGTAACATTCAGGTCTTCCAAGTGTTAAGCCTTAAAAAAAAAAAAAGTCACCATGTTTACTTCAACTTTCCCTTTCTAAATTGCTTTGACAGCCCTGTGCTTTTCTAACTCGTTTCAGGGAATATCCAGTCTGCCATTGGAATTATTTGAATTGTACAGAAAGAAAGGAGGGCCTGTTTCCCTCAGAATTCCATATATTGTGTCGCTGGAGCTTTTCATGTTCCATAAACAATGCTCTCTTTTTCTAACCCTCTCCCCCTCCTGCCCATAGCCTGACTTTCTATAATTTTCTTGACATGGACAACTCAGCATTTTTGTGAACAGCTATGACTGATTTTCTGCAGCTTTACAAACAGGAGCTTGGTGGTGATTTCAAGAGGATCAGGTAGTCCGATGCAAGCGAGGTTGAGTAGGTCTCTGGGACTTCAAACACGTCTCAGCAGTGCATCTGGTTGTGAATGATTGTTTTCCCCTAGAGCATTCACGATCTCCCATTGGCAAGTCTCCTCTCATATCTAAGGAGACATTTGGAAAAAGGTTGGTATTTTTAGATGTCTTCCTAATCCTTGTAGATCTCTAGCCACATACAAGCTAGTGGCTTCATTTTTCCACACACCACTCTTTTTTTAGTTAATAATTCAGTTATTATGTGAGTGAAATCTCAGAGGTGCAGGAGCTCTGGAGTTTTAAGTTGATTTCAAACTTCTTATGAGTCTACTAGTATTTGAACAGTGTTTCATGTCTGTCTTTTGGCAACTCCTGAAGTTGGGTGAAAAATCACAGCCTAGCTAAGTAGCCATGGTAGATCCTGCAAAAGCAGTAGTGCTTCTGTGGCTCTTCAGTGGCTTGATGCCTCAGTATTTTTTTTCTTTCTTTACCAGGAAGATGGATAATTTCCAGCCTTAACAACCATGCGTGGAAAGATGAATAAGTATTTGGGAAGACTGTGATTGGTCACACCCTTGTCTGGCAGCGCTGGCTGGTGCATTTTGCGTAGCATTTCTGGAACACTTTTGCAGCAGTGAAAGGGTTATTGCAGCATTTGATTTCAGCCTAATAAAGGCTTTAAAAGAAGTGCCAAGCCCCTGTAGTTTGGAAGCAGCAGCACTGCTCGTGTGCCATGTCACGAAGAGGAAAAAATCCCTTTCAATGTTTGCACTGAACATGAGTGTCACTTTAAAGCTCTAGGTTGCTTTCAAAACTGCCTTGCAGACCAACAGCTTTTTGGTGGACCTGAGAGGTCTTGGGTTAATGTCATCTAATGCATCCTAATGGGTAGTCTAATTGTAACTGCCATTCCAGCTGTCCCTTGTGTCTTTAACTCATGTAAATGAAAAACACAGCTTTCCAATTTACTCTTCAGCTTGAAATATTATCTTCTCCTTAAGTAATGTGTTTTAATTGGAGAAGCAAGATGTAACATATATGTAAAGAGTGGATGAGAGCATGAAGAATGTATATAAATATCAGGGTTCTTAGCCGTTTCTTTTCTTCACCATCAACCTGTCTTCTCTCAGCTGTCTGCTGACTAAACAGACATCAAATAGGCTCCAGCTGATCCAGCGAGGAGATAAGATAGCAGGTAGAGATGTGCAGTCACCTATCCCAACTCCCATCTGCTGCAAGATGTCCAGATAGTCAGACAGCAGTGCTCCGAAGCATGCACGTGCCCACTTGATGTCAGTCTGGAGCGACTCTCCTGATTTACACCGGCAGAGAAGTTAAAAATCTGGTTTAAAAATCAGGTGGCAGAGACAACCAAAAAAAAAAAGGAAAATGAAAAAAAAAAGAGAGAAGTCAGCAGACACTTGGAGGCTGGGAAGGGCTGCCAAA